>NC_058520.1:339199351-339500268 GCF_904849725.1 Hordeum vulgare subsp. vulgare | reverse complement strand
AAACAAAAGCGCTTGTTGGGAGGCAACCCAACGAATCTATCCTTTCTCTTTCTGTTTTGTGTTTTCCACACTTTCATAATTCTGTTATGATTGTGTTTTTTTGTGTTTCTTTTTGCGGTTGTGCCAAGCAAAACCGTTATGATTAGTCTTGAGGATGTTCGTTTGGTCATGCTGGGTAAGACAGAAACTTTCTGCTCACGAAAATAATTTTCCTTTTTTTGTGTAAGAGCTTTTGAGTTGATTCTTTTTGCTTCCGATTGCTACGCAAATTCTTCAGACTGTCGTAATTTTTCAGAAATTTTGAAGTACGAGAGGTATATGAAACATACAGATTGCTACAGACTCGTCTGCTGTTAAGAGATTCTATTTTTGTTGTGTTGGTTGCTTATTTTGATCAAACTATGGATAGTATGGGGGGTATTAGCCATGGAAGATTGAAAGTACAGTAACCCAACATTAGCACAAGTAGAATTTAAGTTTGCTACAGTACCTAAGGAAGTGGTGGTTTGCTTTCTTGTACTAATGTTATCACGAGTTTCTGTTTAAGTTTCGTGTTGTGAAGTTTTCAAGTTTTGGGTGAAGTTCTTATGGACAAAGAGATAAAGAGTGGAAAGAGCTCAAGCTTGGGGATTCCCAAGGCACCCCAAGATATTCAAGGATGCCTTAAAATCCTAAGCTTGGGGATGCCCCGGGAAGGCATCCCCTCTCTCGTCTTCAATCCATCGGTAATGTTACTTGGGGCTATATTTTTATTCACCACATGTTATGTGTTTTGCTTGGAGCGTCTTGTATCGTAGGAGTCTTTTATTTTTGTTGTGTCACAATCATCCTTGCTGCACACCTAGAGAGAGAGACAAGCACATACCGTGATTTTGTCAAGCTTCACTTATATCTTTTGGTAGACAATTCAGCTCACATGTGCTTCACTTATATCTTTTGAGCTAGATACTTTTGCTCTATGTGCTTCACTTATATCTTTTAGAGCGCAGAGGTGCGTGGCTTGGTAGTTGATCTATGCTTTGAAAGTAGTCTCAAAACGGGTAGTTATCCAAAGGGATACGAAAACTTCCTCCTTCATGTGCATTGAATAGTTAGAGAAGTTTGATTCATCTCAATTAGTTTTGAGTTGTGGTTATGGTAATATTGAAATCATGCTAGTAAGGTGCTGTGGATCTAGAAATACTTGTGTTGAAGTTAGTGATTCCCGTAGCATGCATGTATGGTGAACCGCTATGTGATGAAATCTGAGCATGATTAGTCTATTGATTGTCATCCTTTGCGTGGCGGTCGGGATCGCGCGATGGTTTATACCTACCAACCCTTCCCCTAGGAGTATGCGTTGAATGCTTTGTATCGATTACTAATAAAACTTTTGCAACAAGTATATGAGTTCTTCATGACTAATGTTGAGTCCATGGTTTAGATGCACTTTCACCTTCCACCATCAGTATATTCTTAGTGCCGTGCAACTTTCGCCGGTGCACAAAACCCACCATTAGCCTCCCTCAAAACAGCCACCATACCTACCTACTATGGCTTTTTCAAAAGTCATTCCGAGATATATTGCCATGCAACTACCACCATGACATGTGCCACCACGTCTACATTGCCATTGCATGATCGTAAGATAGCTAGCATGATGTTCCCATTGATGTCTATGCCATGCTAGATCATTGCCACGGTACACTACCGAAGGCATTCCATATAGAGTCATAGTTGCTCTAAGTATTGAGTTGAAAGTGTGATGATCATCATTATTGGAGCATTGTCCCATGTGAGGAAATAAAAGAGGCCAAAGAAGCCCATAAAAAAGAGGCCAAAGAGCCCACCAAAATAAATAAAAACTAAAAAAAGGAGAGAAAAAGAGAGAAGGGACAATGCTACCACTTTTTCCACACTTGTGCATTTTGAGCACCATGATCTTCATGATTGAGAGTCTCTCGTTTTGTCACCACCATATAGCTAGTGGGAAATTTTCATTATATAACTTGGCTTGTATATTCCAATGATAGGCTTCCTCAAAATTGCCTTAGGTCTTCGTGAGCTAGCAAGTTGGATGCACACCCACTAGTTTTCTTTAAGAGCTTTCACATACTTGTAGCTCTAGTGCATCATTTGTATGGCAATCCCTACTCATTCAGATTGATAGCTATTGATGAGCATCTCCACAGCTCATTGATATGCCTAGTTAATGTGACTATCTTCTCCTTTTTGTCTTGCAACCCCCACCACATTCCACACCATCTATAGTGCTATAACCATGGCTCACGCTCATGTATTGCGTGAGATTTGAAAATGTTTGAGAAAGTAAAGGTGTGAAACAATTACTTGGCCAATACCGGGGTTGTGCATGATTTAAATTCGTTGTGCAATGATGATAGAGCATAGCCAGACTATATGCTTTTGTAGGGATAACTTTCTTCTGGCCTTGTTATTTTGAAAGTTCATGATTACTTTGCTAGTTTGCTTGAATTATTATTGTTTCCATATCAATAGCAAACTATTGTTTTGAATCTAATGGATCTGAACATTCACGTCACATAAGAGGAATTACAAAGGACACCTATGCTAGGTAGCATGAAAGCATAAAAAATTCATTCTTATCACTTCCCTACTCGAGGACGAGCAGGAGTTAAGCTTGGGTATGCTTGATACGTCTCAAACGTATCTATAATTTTTGATGTTTTCACGCTATTATCTTGCCTTCTTTGTATGTTTTATGTACCTTTTTATATCTTTTTGGGACTAACTTATTAATTCAGTGCCAAGTGCTAGTTCCAGTTTTTTTCCGTGTTTTTGACTATTTTCAGATCTGATTTTGGAACGGAGTCCAAACGGAAGAAAAACCCCGAAATGATTTTTTCCCGAACGGAAGGAATCCACGGGGCTTTTGGTCCAAGCGAGGTGGGCTCCAAGGAGCCCACAAGCCCCCACTCCGCCACCAGGGGGAGGCGGCGGTGGGCAGGCTTGTGGCCTCCCTGGCCGCCCCCTAACCTAGGTCTTTGGCCTATAAATTCCCAAATATTCTGCAAAAAATCAGGGGAGCCTCGAAAATACTTTTCCGCCGCCGCAAGCTTCCGTTTCCGCGAGATCTCATATGGAGACCCTTCCCGGCGCCCTGCAGAAGGTGACTTTGGAGGCGGAGGGCTTCTTCATCATCATCATTGCCCCTCCAATGACTCGTGAGTAGTTCACTTCAGACCTACGGGTCCATAGTTAGTAGCTAGATGGCTTCTTCTCTCTCTTGGATCTTCAATACAAAGTTCTCTGTGATCTTCATGGAGATCTATCCGATGTAATCTTCTTTGGCGGTGTGTTTGTCGAGATCCGATGAATTGTGGACTTGTGATCAGATTATATATGATATATATTTGAGTTTTTGCTGATTTCTTATATGCATGATTTGATATCCTTGTAAGTCTCTCCGAGTCTTGGGTTTTGTTTGGCCAACTATATCTATGATTCTTGCAATGGGAGAAGTGCTTGGTTTTGGGTTCTTCCATGTGGTGACCTTTCCCAGTGACAGTAGGGGCAGCAAGGCACACATCAAGTAGTTGCCATCAAGGGTAAAAAGATGGGGTTTTTATCATTGGTTTGAGATTATCCCTCTACATCATGTCATCTTGCTTAAGGCATTACTCTGTTCTTATGGACTTAATACACTAGATGCATGCTGGATAGCGGTCGACGTGTGGAGTAATAGTATTAGATGCAGACAGTATCGGTCTACTTGTTTCGAACGTGATGCCTATAGAAATAATCATTGCATAGATATCGTCACGACTCTGCACAGTTCTATCAATTGCTCGACAGTAATTTGTTCACCCACCGTCTACTTGCTTTCACGAGAGAAGCCACTAGTAAACACTACGGCCCCCGGGTCTATTCACATCCATCGTTTACAACTCTGCTTTTACTTTGCTTTGTTACTTTGTTGCTTTCAGTTCTCACTTGGCAAACAATCTATAAGGGATTGACAACCCCTTCATAGCGTTGGGTGCAAGCTTTTTTGTTTGTGCAGGATCTCGAGATACTCTTCCGCCGGATTGATACCTTGGTTCTCAAACTGAGGTAAATACTTACCGTCGTTGTGCTACATCACCCTTTCCACTTCGAGGGAACACCAACGCAAAGCTCCAAGGCCACGGGGGGAAATCCTTCGCATACTTGCCTAGGAAGTCCCTTAAGGCGTAGCCACAACAGAAAGATCAAGACAAGTATTCTTCCGTCGACGTGCCTATCTCTGGCGCCGTTGGAAGGTCTTTTGTGCAGTAGCAGAAGTATTTCTGGCACCATTGCCAGGCATACACAGCAAACATCAGTCACCGGCAAGACTCCTTGCCGCACTCAGTGCAACCATGTAAATCATCGAGCGCGGCTCGAGGCGAAATAAGGTGCTACGTAGCTGACCGAAACGTTGAACAAGTACGAAATGAGATGAGGGCGCTCTATGGCCGCTCAAGTCATTGAATAGGCTCGAAACAAAGTCGGAGTCCACTGATCCTAGTAAGGTTCATCTGCGCACGGGATTCTCATACAAAAGTTGATGCTTCAAAAGGATACAACTACTCTACCAAGAGTCCGGCAAGAAGTTTGCACGTGTACTTGTCTCGCGCGTCGCGGCATTCCTAGCTGCAATATCTCAAGGTGCTACAGGGGAGGAATATCCGTACCCCTGGCAAGCTGATGTTGCCTCCAGCGGCCTTCTTGCCGACGAGGTTTCCACCGGTGGCCTTTGGCCACTCTGAAGGAAAGAGGCACGCCGGGGCGTATCACTTCCTTATCTCTTTTGCAAGAGATTTGCTGGCGGAGCCCCCGAGCGCATCTTTCGGGCGTCACATCGCTCCAAGGAGAAATGTGAGCCGAAGGGGGCGTAAAGGGGCGGTTCGGGGCCTGGACGCATCCATGATGACGATGTAGCACTCCGGAGATGTGCGTCGGTCGGAGTAAGCCTCGGAGGCTTGGTCGAAGCCCCCTGTCACGCCCTCAATAGCAGCATGACTTTCCAAGGAGGTGTGTCGGCCGGGCGATGCAGAGCTCGGGGCTTCCGCTCCTTCCACCCGCGTTCGCATAGCACCTATGGAGGCTCTATGGGCTCTTGCGCGGGCGGAGCTTCCACTGCCTCCTCCCACTCAGGGAAGATGGAGCGACGAACTGAGATCCGTGGAGCCGACGAGTGGCTCGTCGGATCGGGGCGGCGTTAACGCCGGCCTACTTCCGGCAATCCCCTACCTGGCACGCCAAAGATGTTGGTGAAGGTTCGACACCTATGGGGGCCTCAACGATCCCCCTTTTGCTGGTTCGGCGGGGAGAGGGGTCGCGGAAAGAGCAGACCCAACAGTCAGGACCCAGCAAGGTCTTTTTACCCAGGTTCGGGCCATGTGGTGCGTAAAACCCTACTCCCGCATGCATTTAGTTATTCGTTTTGGGTTACTGTAGGGCTGACCCTCTTTACAGCCTTTTTATTGGTCAAAAATCCAAAAGGCTCCTACTACTGAGCCTCAGGCCTCCTTTTATAGGAGAGGGGGTAACCACATTGGCTTAGTGGGTGAACGGTGAGTTCATGAGTGAAAGAGCGCCGACCGACAGATACAGTGTTACTGCCTTGTCAGAGGTGCATTAAATTCTTAGATAGACTTCCCTCACCTGGTCAGGGGGGTTGGACACGTACCCACACGTGGCAACTTCGGGGTGTTGCGCTGGCATGCGGGCGGACGCGTGGCTCATGCATCGGTGGTGGCGTGCTCGTCGGTGGAGGCATTCATAGGTCGAGAGGGCGCTCTGGCCCGCGCCTCTCCTCGGGCCTTCTGTTCCTCTCGGCAGGGAGGCGATGGCCTGCTGAGGCCTTGTCAACCTTCCTGGAAATGGTGGCATGCCAGGGCTCAGTCCTTCTTCGGCGGGAGGGTCTCGCCGTGGCATCATCTATCCCCCCGACAGGGAGCTCCTGCCGGGGTCTCTTCTTCTTTCCCACCAAGCGAGTGCTTGCTGGGGCTTGCAATCAGTACTTGGTGGCTTCTAAGTCTTGCTTACTCCCTAAGCTCTAGCGACGCGCCTTGTCGCTGAGGAGGGGCTACCGGTGTCCGCGCACTAGTCCGGGGCACTGGAGATCCCAGTCGTTAGTGCACCGACAATCTATATCTCCTTTACCCACATGATCACTAATGAAATGATGTCGCACTTGGATGTGTTTTGTTCCATAATTTTGCACATGATTATAGGTGATCTTAATAGCACTTACACTATCACATTACTTTGGAAATTTTCTGACATGAATGCCATAATACTTAAGCATTTATTTCATCCAACGTAATTGCGCACGACATGATTCAGCGGCAATGTATTCAGCTTCGACAGTTCATAAGGATACCGAGTTTTGTTTCTTGGATAACCAAGACACAAGAGATCTCCCAAGAAATTGACATGTACCTGAGGTAGATTTTCTACCAACCTTGTCTCCGGTATAGTCCGAGTCGGAATAACCAACAATATTAAAAGAAGATCCCTTGGGATACCATATGCCAAAGTTTGGTGTATGTATAAGGTATCTCACTATCCTTTTTACACCCAATAGATGACATTCTTTTGGTGCTTCTTGGTATCGGGAACGCATGCACACACTCAACATGAAGTCAGGACGGGAGGCACATAAATATTGCAATGAACCAATCATTGATCGATAAACCTTTTGATCAACTGGTTTGTCCTCCTTAGTGAGGTCAAGATGTCCACTAGTAGGCATGGGGGTTCTCATACCTTTGCATTCTTTCATGTTGAACTTTCCGATTAAGTCCTTGGTGTACATGGTTTGAGAGATAAATGTTCCTTCTCTCAATTGTTTGATTTCCAATCCAAGGAAGAACTTCAGTTAACTCATCATGGACATCTCATACTTCTCTCACATCAACTTTCAAAATTTTCACTAAAGTGTGGGTTAATAGAACCAAAGATAGTATCATCCACATATATTTGGTAGACAAATAGTTTTTAATTAACTCTTTTAATGAATAAGGTTGCATCAATTTTACCAATCTCAAAACCCTTTTCTATAAGGAACTTCGTTAGGCATTTGTACCAAGCTCTAGGGGCTTGTTTTGGACCATATAAAACTTTACGAAGTTTGTAAACATGATCGGGTTTCTTAGGGTTCACAAATCTAGGAGGTTTTTTAACATAAACTTCCTCCTCAATTTCTCCATTGAGAAAGGCAGTTTTTATATCCATTTGGTAAAGAGTAATATCATGGTGATTGGCATAATCTAGAAGACTAGGAATGGCTTCAAGTCTAGCAATTGGAGCATAAGTCTCACCTAGTCCATAGCTTCGACTTGCGTGTATCCTTGGGCTACGAGACGTGCCTTGTTGCGTAAAACTTGTTCGTCTTCATCTTGCTTGTCTCGAAACGCCCATCTTGTACCAATGATGTTCTGCTCGCCTTCAGGATTTTCAACAAGCATTCATACTTGCTTCCTCTTGAAGTTATGTAACTCTTCATGCATGACGTTCACCCAATCCGGATCTTGAAGGGCTTCTTCAAACTTCAAAGGTTCAGTGTTAGAGATGAAAGAATAATGCTCACAAAAGTTAGCTAAACGATATTTAGAGCAAGTGATTCTCCCAGTTTTTATGTCACCGTATATTTGATTCAACGGATTATCTCTGTCCACTCTTGCTCTAACTCTTGACAGATTCTTCTTGTTGGATGGTGGAGCTTCTTCTTCATCATCATCATATTGCACGTTGTTGTTGACGTTGTGATCTCCTTGAGGTGGTGGTGAGGAAGGTTGAGGTGGATCATCATGATGTTCTTCTTCCTCTTCTTCATCCCGTCGTGTACCGCTTGTGGATGCTTCCATGCTGTTTTGTGGTTTGCCTTGACGCGAAGTAGGAGCTTCCACTTGAATTAATGAAGTGATTTCCTTCACCTCTATGGGACTAATCTTGCCAATGGACAAGTCTTTGATAGCTTCCGTAGGTTCCTTATCTCTAACATCATTTGGCAATTTTTTGACTTGTGAACCTTTAGTCTCGTCAAACTTCACATCTACCGTCTCTTCAACTTTTCGAGTGAAGTTGTTGTAGACACGATAAGTGTGACAATTTGATCAATAACCGAGTAGGAAACATTCATAAGATTTAGGTGCAAATTTAGAGCGACGATGCTTATCAAGAATATAGAACTTAGAGTCGAATGCCCGAAAGTATCTGACTTGTGGTTTGTTACCGGTGAGTAGCTAGTATGCCATTTTTACCGAGAAGCTTGCGTAGGTAGAGTCGGTTTATCGCATGGTAAGCTATTTCCAAGGCCTCTGCCCCCAAAGTGTCTTGGAGTCTTGTATTTCTTAAGCATCGTTCTTGCCATCTCTATGAGAGTCCGGTTCTTCCTTGAAAGTGCGTTATATCGAATAGAGGGGGGTGAATAGGAGATTTTTAGAATTTCAACAATGAGGAAATTCCTTTTGAGGAAATTCCTCACTGATGAATAACTCACAGCGAAGACAGTGGTTGATGACCCAGTTCCAACTGCTGTGACAGTAGTACATCTGGTTTGGAGTGGCTTTGTATTGAAACCAAAGGACACACAGTTCTGGGGCACACAATCCCTACCATATTCTCCTTCGGCTAAGAACACACAGTCCTTTCCCAACACTCGTGGTAAGTCTTCAGGGCAGACTTCCAAACCCTCACAAACTTGGTCACCCGGCGATCCACAATTGACTACTGGATTGCTCTAGACCATGACGCCTAACCATCTGGAGGATGCACAGTTCTCAAAGGTAAAAGGCTTCAGTCCCACACAGGAACAACATCTTCAGTGATGCTCAATCACTTGGTTTTCGGTTTGTGGTTTTGTGTTTGGGGTATTTCCTCACTGATGAATCACTATCGAAGACTCTAAGTAATTGGGTTGCTCTTATGACAAGTGTCAGTTTCTAACGGAGCAGCCAACCAGCTAATGGTTGTGGGGGGCGGCTATTTATAGCCTGGGAGCATCCCGACATGATTTGACACTAATGCTCTTAAATAATATGTCTGTTAGTATGTATAAGACCAATGATGTGGCGTGGCTATCGAAACGGTCGGAAATTGTGAGAGTCCTCATGTCACTCATATTCCTCACTTGAGGCTTTTGGTAGGATTAGGCTTGGGTTGAGCATCATGAGGAAATTCATTCCAAAGTGTAACTTCGACTCCCTTTAACAGTACGGTGTTCCTATTACTCAAATGTGAAGAAAACAAAATAGAAAGAGTAAATCTTCATGCTTCAAAGTCTTCAGAATGATTTTCTTCAGGACACACCGAATTCCTCAATATCAATATCTTCATGAGGAATATCAATTTCATCGCCGATTCTTCGCGATTCAATTGTTCAGCTTCAAACCAATTTCTTCAACCGAAGATATACATTTTTAGGCATCGATATTCATCAAATATTTCAAACTCCTCAGTGACTTATAGATCCTGTGTACACTCATGAACACATTAGATACTTAACATATAAGTCTTCAAACCACCAAAATCACTAAGGGGCACTAGATGCACTTACAATCTTCCCCTTTTGAGGAATTTGAAATCAAGATTCAGAGAGACTCCCCCTGAAGATGTGCATATCTTGAGGATTTTGCTTTTCACAGCAAATGCACATTGATGATTTCTATCATGGAGATCTCCCCCTGACTCTTGTAAATCATGCATACATATGACATATAGTAGGAAGAAATTGAGGATGCAGGATGACAAATAGTATCTGACAAATTTCAGCATGCGTGCATTAAAAATTTGAGGAATAAGCATGCGAAGAAAAATGTTCAAAATCGTTAGAATACCATCGGGCTTAAGTTACAACTCATTACATAAACACTTTAGAAGAGCCAAGAGTTTGTAACTTAAATATTGTTCATAAGCCCCAAAATATCAAGCTTGAAGACTAAATCTCAAGTTTCTCCCCCTTTGTCATCAAGTGACAAAAAGGGACAAACTGAGGACTAACGCCCGTGAAGACTTCACTCCTTGGCAGTTGATGAAGACGCGTGAGGATTCTTGGGAATAGTCTTCTTCCTTGGACCGGTGGCAGTGTCTTGTTGTTCTTCATCGGATTCAGCAGTGCGGAATGAAGAAAAAGAACTGTCTTCAAGGTCTGGAACTGGAATTGGCCTGAACTTCTTCTTTGCTGGCCACGACCAGTCAAAGTCTCGCTCAAACTCCAATTCTTCAAGTTGTGCCGGAGTCTTTAGATGAGCAAGTGTAGCCCAAGTGCGATAAAAAACCTCATGAAGATAGTGATGGTTAAGCTTCACAGAATTCTGTGTTTCAGTGAGGGTTTTCACAATGGCGTCGAACTAGCGTTTGACCCACTTGTGATTCCGATCCACCTTCTGGTGAAGACTGAGGAGAAGCTCTCTGGTATTCAGTACGCGAGGAGCAACAGGGCTTGGAGGATGAGTCTCAGTATCATCCCATGAGGAATATGGCTCAGGCTCTGTGAACTGGCCATCAAGGGGCCTATTGTCTTCATCAATGACAGATTTGCCTTTTCCTTCAACAGGCTCGAAAGTCTTCTTGTTGACCCGGATAGGAGGCATGTAACCAACATGGTTGTTGCAATCAACGTGAAAGTTGATGCCTGTCCTTTTCCTGATGAATCTCATGATCCATGGAGCATAGATCTTGTGGTCAAAAGGACACATTGCATTGTCAGCCAAAGTCCTCAAGAAGAAATCATGGATGTCGATAGGAATACCGTGAATGATATTGAAGTGGATATTCTTCATGAGGCCTACAACATGTTCTTCATCATCGTGTCCCTTGATTGGCGCAAGGACGTTGCAGAGGATTCTGTAAACAGACCTTGGTTCATATTTGAGCTCGTGGACGAGGAAGGTTTTTCTCGGTGGTTGCCCCTTAGCCAAAGGATTCATGAGGACTTCCATCATCCCGTTGGGCAGCTCGCGTTCATCATAAAGCTTTTCTGAAGGAATTGATACTGGTAGTTCACGCAAAAGCTCAATGGCAGGAGCCTTGTGGTGTGTTGTTTGCGTCATCCAGTCAAACACTCAGGTGTTGATATCTGCTGGATCCCCAGATATGTGAAGAGTGGCATAGAATTGCAGAATAAGCTCATTGTTCCAATCATAGATATCAGAGCACATGGGGAGAAGTCCGGCTTCTTGAAGGACGTTGAGGACAGGAGCTAGGCATGGTATTGCTTCAAGTTCAACATGAGGAATATGCATGTCCTGGAAAATCTTGTTTCTTCCACATAGCACAGAGGCATAGTAATTGAGATGTGTCCTCGTCCAAAACTTCAAATGCCTGATTTTAGGTTTTTCATAGGGATTTTCTCCAATGAAGTACATGCGTTCTTCAAAGAAGTTCTCCTTTTGAGACTTTGGCCGCTTGGAGAACGGCTGACGCTGCATTGGCTGAAGATTTTGCTGTTGGACTTGAGGGGATACAACAATTGCAGACTCTGGGTTGAGCACAACGAAAGCATTGTCTTGATCTGGTGCATTTTCCTCAGCATGGTTGTGAGGAATTTCATCAGCGTGAGCTTCAAGCTGAGGAGCATGGTCTTGTTGTGCATCAGGCTGAGGAATGTGATCTGGCTGAGCCTCAGGCTGAGGAATGTCATCAACTGGAGCATCCTGTTGAGGGTTTTGCTCCGGAGGAAGAATGGGTTCACCCTGAGCCTCAGTTTGAGGATCTTGCTCAGGAGGAGTTGGGTCAGCCTGATCCTCAGGGTGAGGATTTTGCTCAGGTCTCTGAATTTCATCAGCTTGAGGATTTTCGATGTGTTCTTCCTCAGCTTGCTTGGTGACAGAGCCAAATTCATCAGCTGGTGCAGCTGATCCTTGTGCAGTTTCTTCATGAGAAATGGAGGGCTGAGGACTGTCGTCCATGCGAATTTCTTCGTCGGTATGTTCCTCAGATGCAGCATCCTTCATCTCCTCATCTGGCCCTTTCTCCTGGTCTTCAAAGGTGACCATTTCATAGGATGGAGTGATGTTAAGAGGCACAGGGTCCAGTGGAGCATTTTCTTCAAGTGCTTTGAGGCGCTTGGCCTCAATGTGTTCTTCTGCTGAAGAAGCCTTTCTCTTCTTGGCTCCCTTTTCAGCACCCCGTGTCTTCTTCACGTCTGATGCAAACGGAGTCATCTTCTTCACCTTTGAAGCTTTTGGTGAAGGTGTTTTCTCAGCAGATTCATCAGCTGGCTTTGAGGGACCAGCTGGAGCAGAGTCATCAGCTGGCTTTGAAGCAGCAGCTGGAATAGATTCATCAGCTGTCTTGGAAGCAGCAGCTGGAGCAGGGTCTGTCTCACCAGCTGTAGCAGATTCATCAGCTAGATGGTCAGTCGTGATTTCCTCAATTGTCGTTTCTTCCAGACGGCTTTCTTGAGGGATTTCCTCAGCTTCAGGAGTTTCATCAGCTAGCTCTTCAATCAGAGGCTGAGGAGTTGGTACTGGAGGGGCAGCTTTCTTGTTGTAGTTATTAACACCTTCAGTAGCAAGTTTGATGAAATTGCTTTTGAGACTTTGACGGTCAGAAAGCTTGGAGCACTTATCTGTCAAAGTCTTCAACTCTGCATGTGTTGATACAAGATCATCAGGCGTCAGATTGAGGAGATTATGCTTGAGGAATTTCTCCTTCTTGAGCTTAGCCACCTTGGCATGTTTAGCTTGCTGCTCCTTCCACTTGGCCTCGTTGATGAATGTGGCCACCATGTGGCTGATGCCAGGGGGAAGTTTCAAATCATCAAGCGGAGTGTTGGGGTCCTCATACCAGATGTTGATGTAGTCTAGGAGGACTTTTGGGTCAATGACTAGAGGAATGGAGCTGCCAGAGGCTTGAGCTACCCTCTCCTGCTTGTTTATGATCATAGCTTGCAAAGTTTCATCATCATATTCATCACTACCCTCTGATGCAGAAGGGACCGTGATGACTTTGCTTGGGCTGGGTCTTGTTCCTCTCCCAGCAGTCACCTTAGTCTTCATAGGAGTTGGTGAAGAATTTGTCTCCGAGCTGGTTGCAGCTTGGAGTGAGGAGCTTGAGGTAGCTGGCAGTGGCTTCACTATCGGCTTTTGTTCTGTTTTTGAAGCCTGTGGTGGTGTTGAGGGTTTTGGAGCTAAGGGTTTTGGCGCTGATGGTTTTGGAGCTAATGCTAGAGCTGGTTACTCTTGAGGCAATGAAGCCTTTGCTTTTGATGGCATAGAATTTTGTTGAGGAATCGCCGAGCCAGAGGTCTCAGCAGGAGAGGAAGTAGCGGCAGTTGAAGCAGCAGCAGATGATTCGTTGAATTTCCTCACAGCAACCTCTGCCTGCTTCTTGAGCTTTGCCAAGTGCTTTTCCTTTTCATCAGGATAATCATCAAGCGTCTTGAGGCTTGAGGGATGTGCTTCTTGATAATCCTCAAGTGGAGCCGGTTTGGCAGGAGGCTTCAGAGCGAATTTCTTCGCATATTTGGGAGTGACGAATCTGTACTCCTTCCACTCCTTAGCCCATCGGCGTTCTATCTTCTGAAGCCGATTTTTTCTCTTGGCCATAGTTTCATGTTCATCAGGGGTGCAGTAATCCAGCTATATATCCTCAGGGATGTCTAAGGCTGTATTCTTCTCAAGTTTCTTGCCTCCCTTCTGTTTTCTGTCATCCTCCATTTTCTTCAGCTGAGGATTTTGCTGATGAGATTGAACTCTTGAGGACTCTGATGAGACTTGAAGATTTTCTTCAAGAAATGCTGCAAATGAGTTAATTTGATGAGAACCGAGAGATTCATCAGCTGACATGTGTGTACCTGTGAACAGAGTATAGTTGCGAGGAATTCGGAGAGGTCATATGCGTTCTCAGATTTTAAGAAAATGAAAAAAATTAACAGTTGAGGAATTTGACCAGTGGTTGAGGAATTTTCCTAAGCATACTGTTCTTGGGTTCCAGAGTTGTACAGATCCGAAAATTCGCACAATTGAGGAATCTCGTGAAAATCTTAGATGCTTAGTGAAGTTCATCAATAGTGTGGTGATAGGCAATGTTTGAGGAATCAGATGCATATGGATTCTTGAGGAAAAATAGATTTCACATCTCAGAGGTAAAATAGTAGATCAAACTTGCTGTAAAAATAGGGTTTTTATTTATCCTAGATGGCGCGCACGAAGAACAGAGAAGAGTTGCAGGGAGAAGCTCTTTCGGTGCATGTCCAATGCGCCCTAACCCGGCAGCAGAGGACATCTACGGTGGCGGCGAACGAGGATGGTCCGACTCGTGCGTGGTTTCGGCGACGGAAAAGTTGAGGCAGTGAAACTCTTCTTCGCCGGCGACGAGACTTCCAGCGGTGGCGCTAGGGTTCGGTGCTTTTGCTGTAGCAGGAGTGCGATGGAGCGATGAAGTGTTTTACCGAGGGGATGGGGACATATTTATAGCAAGGCAGTTACTGTTGGCGCGAAGAAATCGGACAAAATAGCCCCTGCCTCTACGTCTCCGCAGGACACGTGTAGCTTACGGGAAAAGCGGTGGAGATCGTGGTTATCCGAACGAGGAAAGTGGGGTTCAGTTACTGTTCATTAAAAAAAATAATTTTGAAGATTTGAGGATTTTATTACAAAATCATCAGCTGACAAGGACGTAGTGAGGATTTCAAACAAAGTTTCAAGTAGAACGCATATGAAGAATTGAATAGACTGGATGAGAATATCATAGAGGGAAAGTAGGGTCTGATCACATTCACTTAGATGAAATATCAACTTGAAGAAATAGCTATAAGTGAATGATGTTGAGGACTTGAAATCACAGTCTAACTAGGTAAATGAAAGTCATCAAGTGTTTTTGAAGATTTGACTAACTTGAGGATTTTGTTATAAATCGTCACAATGAAGAACAATTGTTTTGAAGAAAATCAAATTTTGAGGAAATGGAACTTTGAAGAAAATCAACTTGAGGAATTTCATGTTGGGCGGTGGTGTGACCCACCATATAAGAATGTTGATTACGGACGCCGTGTATAATTGTCGTAGGGCCCTGAGAATCAATTTCTTCGTTGATTTCTTCACATTCAGAGTGACATTCTTCACCAGTTGAAGAAAATGGATTCATCATGTGTTGCACATCCAAGTCATCAATTTTGCATAAGTGTTAGGATGTGTGCATGTTTTTACAAAACATTTGAAGATTCTAAGATATTTAGCTGACACCGCAACTTGCAAAACCTTTTCTCATCCAAGGGCTTAGTAAAGATATCTGCCAGTTGATCATCAGTCTTCACATGGTCGATGAGGATATTGCCCTTGAGGACATGGTCCCGAAGAAAATGATGACGAATCTGGATGTGCTTAGTCTTCGAGTGTTGTACTGGGTTGTATGCAATCTTGATTGCACTCTCATTGCGTAGTAAAGAGGCACATTCTTCATGTTGATGTCGTAGTCCTTGGGGGTTTGCTTCATCCACAGCAATTGAGTACAGCATGAACCCACAGCAATGTACTCAGCTTCAGCAGTGGAGAGTGATACACATTTTTATTTCTTTGAGGACCAGCAAACTAGTGATCTTCCAAGGAAATGGCATGTGCCAGATGTTGACTTGCGATCCACACGGTCACCAGCATAGTCAGAATCAGAATACCCTACCAGATGAAGATTTGAGCCCTTGGGATACCCTAATCCTAGTGTTGGTGTGTGAGCTAAGTATCGAAGAATATGCTTCACAGCCTTATCGTGTGATTCCTTCGCTTTTGCTTGAAAACGTGCACACATGCAAACACTAAGCATTATATCTGGCCTAGATGCACCTAGATACAATAAAGAGCCAATCATAGAGCGATATACCTGCTGATCGAAGTCTTTACCATTTTCGTCAGTGCCGAGGTGGCCGTTGGTAGGCATTGGAGTCTTGGCACCTTTGCATTCATGCTTGTCGAATTTCCTCAGAACATCCTTGAGGTATTTCTCCTGTGATATGAAGATTCCATTGCGTTGTTGACGAATTTGAAGACCTAAGAAGAATTTCAGCTCCCCCATCATAGACATCTGATATTCTTCACTCATCATGTAAGCAAATTCATCACTGTATCGTTTGTCAGTACAGCCAAATATAATGTCATCGACATATATCTGGCACACAAATAGCTCATTATCATAGGATTTGGTGAAAAGAGTTGGATCGAGGGAACCAGGTTTGAAGCCTTTCTTCACGAGGAATTCCTTCAATGTATCATACCATGCCCGAGCAGCTTGCTTGAGGCCATAGACCGCCTTTTTGAGTCTGAAGACTTTGTCTGGATTCTTTGGATCCTCAAAACCTGGGGGCTGAGCAACATATACTTCTTCCTCAAGCTTACCATTGAGGAATGCACTTTTCACATCCATTTGATATAAGGTAATGTTATGATGATTAGCATAAGCAAGTAGTATTCGAATAGCTTCAAGTCTAGCAACAGGTGCAAAAGTTTCATCGAAATCTATTCCTTCAACCTGGGTGTAGCCTTGGGCTACAAGTCGTGCCTTATTCCTCACCACTTGACCATCCTCATCTTGCTTGTTTCGGAAAATCCACTTGGTTACGATGATTTTGTGCTTGTGAGGATCTGGTCGTTTGACGAGCTCCCATACGTCATTCAGCTTGAATTGAAGGAGTTCATCTTGCATAGCTTGGATCCACTCCGGTTCCAGGAAAGCCACAGCAACTTTTGAGGGTTCTGTGATAGATACAAAGGAGAAATGCCCACAAAAGTTAACTAAGTGTGAAGCTTTTAAGCCAGTGAGAGGACCTGGCGCGTTGATGTCATTGAGGATTTTGTGAAGTTCTACTTCATTTGCAATCCTCGGATGAGCTGGTTGAGGATTTTGTCTGGGCTGAGGAAGTGGTTCTGGAGCAATTTCCTCAGGAGCACCTTCTTGATTTTCATCAGTGATGGGGATGGTTTCTTCATCAATTTCCTTAGTGGGAACAATGTCTTTAGTAGGTTTAAGCTTTATTGCTTCTTCAGGAGACAACTTATCTGGATTATAAGGCAATTGCTCTCTTTGCGAGCCATTAGTTTCATCGAACCGCACATCTACAGTCTCAACAACCTTGTTGTGATAGTTGTTGAAGACTCTGTAGGTGTGCGAGTCCTTTCCATAACCGAGCATAAAACCCTCATGTGCCTTAGGTGCAAATTTTGAGCTATGGTGAGGATCTCTAATCCAACATTTTGCACCGAAGACTTTGAAATAACTTACATTGGATTTCTTATCAGTGAGGAGTTCATATGAGGTTTTCTTGAGGAATTCGTGAAGATATACCCTGTTGATGATATGGCATGAAGTGTTGATTGCTTCAGGCCAAAAGCGACGAGGAGTCTGATATTCTTCAAGCATGGTTCTAGACATCTCAACCAGAGTCATGTTCTTCCTTTCGATGACACCGTTCTGTTGAGGAGTATAAGGAGCAGATAATTCGTGAGTAATACCAAGTTCATCAAAATAATCATCAAGACCAGTGTTTTTGAACTCTGTTCCATTATCACTCCTGATATGTTTGATCTTGATGCCGAAGTTCGTCGAGGCCCTTGAAGAAAATCATTTGAAGATTTCCTGCACTTCAGTTTTATATAAGATGATATGCACCCATGTATATCTGGAATAATCATCAACTATGACGAAGCCATATAAAGATGCTGCATTGGTTAGTGTGGCATAGTGAGTAGGTCCAAATAGATCCATCTGAAGCAATTCGAAGGGACGAGTAGTGGTCATGACAGTCTTCGAGGGATGCTTGGATCTGGTCATTTTCCCAGATTCACATGCACCACAGAGATGATCCTTGAGGAGTTTGACGGATTCGATGCCGATGACATGCTTCTGCTTCGCGAGCGTGTGCAAATTAATCATGCCTACATGACCTAGTCTTCGGTGCCACAGCCATCCTTCTGAGGTTTTTGCTAGTAAGCAAGTGGCTGGTTGAGGACCTATAGAGAAATCAACAATGTACAAATCCCCTCTTCTTACACCTTTGAAGACTTTGGATTTATTAGATTCCATGATCACAAGACATCTATATCTACCAAAGATAACAATCATATCAAGATCACAAAGCATTGAGAATGACATGAGGTTAAATCCAAGGGATTCAACTAGCGTCACTTTGTCCATATGCCTATCCTTGGAAATAGCCACTTTGCCAAGTCCCAATACCTTGCTTTTACCTTTGTCAGCATATGTGATTTGCTTCAGAGGTGATGGAATTAGTGGCGTATTCATCAACAAGCTTTTATCACCAGTCATGTGATGTGTGCAGCCACTATCAAGAACCCACTCAGTACTCGTGGGTTTGTCATCCTGCAGATGAATTAGTACAGCTTACCATCTCATATGCTTCAAATTTGAAGAATATGATATCAATTTCATCAGATAGGAATTTCATCGTAACAAAATTATAAGGACGTGTGAAATATTTCTATTCCATCAATATTAGCTTGCGTCCTATCAAGCATTTCCTCAGGTCTCCAACAAATTCTTCAGATGATGATTTTCATCTGGAGACCTCTCCTGCAGAAGTGATTAGTTCAATTTCTTCACCACCCACATCTGAAGGGGTGGTAAAGCATTCATCATTCTGCAAGCACCATATGAGAAAGGAGGCATTGAAGCTAATGCACTTCTCTTAGCAGTAGGGGGGTTAAAGTACTCATATGAATATGCAGAGAACTGGTTTGAGGATTTATGAACATAATGATTTGAAGAGTAACGCTCATATTCATATTCCTTGTAGTTTCCCTGCATGTTAAAAGCATTAGCACGGGTACGCGCATAGTTTTGACCAGTTGAGGATTTTGATCCTCTTGAAGACTTTGGTCCTCCTGAGGAATTTGATCTGGGGTTCAGATTCTTCATTGGTGGTGTCATGAGGACATTCACCTGAAGATTTTCAAGACATCTTTTGGGAACCCAGATTTTCCTGAGGGGAGGCCCATTCCTGGAGTTAGTTCCAACATATCGAGCAAATACTTCACCAGCTTGATTTTTGAACAGTTTATAGTTGGAGTCAAATGACTCATCTGAGGAATAGGATAATTCACATGAAAAGCTAGTTAGATTGGATGGATCAAAAGGAGGCCTAGTAGCAGCAACCCATGAGGTTTTGGGATACTGCTCAGGTTTCCAATAAGATCCATCGGCATTCAATTTCCTCTCAAAGGCAATTCCTTCTTTCCTCAGGTTCCTGTTCAAGATCTGCTTTTTGAGCACATCACAAGGGGTTTGATGTCCTTTGAGACTTTTGTATATGCCTATCACATACAATTCCTTCAGTCGTGCATTTTCATCAGTGACATTTGTGTTTTCCTCAAGTGAGGAATTTGACAATACAGGAGCAGTTGAAGAATTTGTAGTAATAGAAGCATTTGATGATTCTGGTGAAGAATTAGCAGTTTCGCGTTCAATGCATTTAAGACATGGAGGAATGAATTCTGCTTGAGCAGCGCTGATCTGTTGAGCTAGTAATGAATCATTTTCCATACGAAGATCCTCATGAGAAATCCTCTGCTTCTCTAGATTAGGCTTCCTTTGAAGAAATTCATAGGATAGTTTCTCATGATCAGCGAGGAGTGTATCATAACGATCTTGAAGATTATCAAATCTAGACTGAAGACTTTTCACATCTGCAGTGAGGATTTGGGTAAGATTCATTTCATCATTCAACACATCATCACGTCTATCTAGCAGTTTGTGAAGCTTTTCCAGGGCAGTTTGTTTTTTAGTGGCAATGATAGCAAGTTTACTGTAACTGGGTTTTTTATAATCATCAGGTTCACAGTCACTTGAATCATAGGAGGAAGCATCATTCGGTACCTTTGAACCTTTTGCCATGAAGCAATAGGTTGGAGCGAAGTCATCAACATAGTCATCAATGTGGATGGTGTTATCATTTTCTTCAAGGTTAAAGATTGACTTGCTGACCAAAGTGATTGCAAGTGCAATATTGGCCTGTCCGGATTCTGAGTCTTTATCAGAACCCTCCTCTTCATCACATTCCTCTGATTCTGCCTCAGAATCCATTTCCTTACCAATAAGTGCCCTGGCCTTTCTGAAACTGGTCTTCTTGTGCGATGAGGGCTTTGAAGATGAGGATTTTGAAGATTTCTTCTTCTTCTTCGAGTCATCAGAACTGTCATCCTTGTATTTCTTCTTCTTTGATTCCTTTTCCCAATGTGCACAATCAGCAATGTAGTGACCTGATTTCTTGCATTTATGGCAGGTCCTTTTCTTGTAGTCCTCAGATGAAGATTCTGATTTCCTCATATCTCTTCTTGAAGATTTACCGAACTGGGCACGTCGTGTAAACCTCTAGAATTTCCTCACGAGCATTGCAAGCTCCTGTCCAAATTCTTCAGGGTCACCAATGCTATCATCCGAGTCTTCTTCTTCAGATGAGGAAATTTCTCTGGCCTTCAGTGCACGTGGTCTAGAATAGCTTGGTCCATATAGATCTTTCTTTTCTTCTTGCTGGAATTCATGAGTATTGAGTCTTTCGAGTATATCAGCTGGATCAAGCATCTTGTAGTCTGGTCTTTCTTGAATCATCAGGACTAAAGTATCAAATGAAGAATCCAAAGATCTTAGCAGTTTCTTCACAAATTCGTGATCAGTAATGTCTCGAGCTCCCAGTGCTTGCAGTTCATTTGATATGTCAGTGAGGTGATCAAAGGTATCTTGGCAGCTTTCGTTGTCAAGCCTCTTGAAGCGATTGAAGAGATTGCGAAGAACATCAACTCGAGAATCACGTTGGGTTGATACTCCTTCATTTACTTTGCACAGTCTCTCCCAGATAAGTGTTGCTGAGCCCAAATTACTCACTCTTCCAAACTGGCCTGGGCTCAGATGGCCACAGATGATATTCTTCGCTTGAGAATCAAGTTGCTTGAATTTCTTCCCATCAGCAGCAGAGACACTAGCAGAGATGATGGGGACGCCATGTTCCACAATATACCAGAAATCATTGTCAATAGCTTGTAGATGCATCTGCATCTTGGTCTTCCAGAAGGGAAAGTTCTTTCCTTTGAAAGTAGGACATGCTGTAGTAACCTTAATCATGCTTGCAGTCGACATAACTAAAACTCCACGTTGTTAAACCAAAATCACACAGAACAAGGGAGTACCTTTCTCTGATACCAATGGAAAGTGCGTTATATCGACTAGAGGGGGGTGAATAGGAGATTTTTAGAATTTCATCACTTAGGAAATTCCTTCTGAGGAAATTCCTCACTGATGACTAACTCACAGCGAAGACAGTGGTTGATGACCCAGTTCCAACTGATGTGACAGTTGTACATCTGGTTTGGAGCCGCTTGGTATTGGAACCAAAGGACACACAGTCCCTACCGTATTCTCCTTGGGCTAAGAACACACAGTCCTCGCCCAACACTCGTGGTAAGTCTTCAGGGCAGACTTCCAAATCCTCACAAACTTGGTCACCCGGCGATCCACAGTTGACTGCTGGATTGTTCTAGACCATGACGCCTAACCGTCTGGAGGATGCACAGTCCTCAAAGGTAAAAGGCTTCAGTCCCACACAGGAACAACTTCTTCAGTAATGCTCAATCACTTGGTTCTCGGTTTGTGGTCTGGTGTTTGGGGTATTTCCTCACTGATGAGTTACTCTCGAAGACTCTGAGGAACTGGGTTGCTCTTATGACAAGTGTGAGTTTCTAACGGAGCGGCCAACCAGCTAATGGTTGTGGGGGGCGGCTATTAATAGCCTGGGAGCATCACGACATGATTTGACACTACTGCCCTTAAATAATATGACCGTTGGTGTGGATAAAACCAATGATGTGGTGTGGCTATCGAAACGGTCGGAACCCTCAACTGTGAGAGTCCTCATATTCCTCACTTGAGGCTTTTGGTAGGATTAGGCTTGGGTTGAGCATCATCAGGAAATTCATTCCAAAGTGTAACTTCGACCCCCTTTAACAGTACGGTGTTCCTATTACTCAAGTGTGAAGAAAACAAAACAGAAAGATTAAATCTTCATGCTTCAAAGTCTTCAAAATGATTTTCTTCATGACACACCGAATTCCTCAATATCAATATCTTCATGAGGAATATCAATTTCATCGCCGATTCTTCGCGATTCAGTTCTTCAGCTTCAGACCAATTTCTTCAACCGAAGATATACATTTTTAGGGGTCGATATTCATCAAATATATCAAACTCATCAGTGACATATAGATCCTGTGTACACTCATGAACACATTAGATATTTAACCTATAAGTCTTCAAACCACCAAAATCACTAAGGGGCACTAGATGCACTTACATTCCTCTCAACAGCTCCATTTTGTTGAGGTGTGTACATCGCCGAGAACTCATGTGAGATACCTTCTTCGTCAAGAAAAGTATCCACATTCGTGTTCTCGAACTCTGTTCTGTTGTCACTTTGAACCTTCTTGATCTTCACTTCAAAGTGATTTTGAGCTTTCCGAGCAAAATTCTTGAAGATCTTTTGTACCTGCGACTTATCATCAAGAAAGAATACCCACGTAAATATGGAAAAATGATCAACAATGACTAAAACATAATAATTTTCATCGAGACTCTTGTAAGAATTGGGACCAAAGAGATCCATGTGAAGCAGCTCGAGTGGTATTCTAGTTATGATGTTCTTCACGGGATGACTTCCACCAACTTGCTTTCCTTGTTGACAAGCTCTACAAAGTCTATATTTGTGTCGTCAGTTTCTCAAGATAGATGCCATTGGTAAGCTTATCGAGAGTTGTTGGGACCGAAGTGACACCGGCTGTCTGCGAGAATGGGATTGGTAACTAGCAATGCAAGACGCACGATGTACCCAGGTTCGGGGCTCTCCGTGGGAGATAATACCCCTAGTCCTGGCAGAATGGTTGATGAACCAAGAGAACTACAATTTGCTCCTTGAGCTGTTCGACAGAGGAGGAGGATGGAGTAGCCGGCTCGTGATCTACCTCTCCTGTATGAGTGTGTGGGTGCGTAAGAATGGACGGCCTTCTGCATGGAGGGGGCGAGGGGGTTTTATAGTCGAACCCCCTGGCCTACAAAATGGATAAAAGGTACAATGTGAGGGACCCGGCTGGTAGCCTATCCGGCAGGCTAGAGGGCGCACTATTGATCAGTCTTGTTATTGATGGGGTCCGCAAGGTGCAAGGTCCCATGAGGCTTTGGGACCCACCGACTGACCCACGGGATTGGTGCATGCTCCCCACACACAGCACTAGTTGTACATTTGCCGTCGTCTTGCGGGATCCGGCATTGGTCAGCGGTACGGCCGCCTCCACTGTAGCCACGCCGGACTAGGTAATGGAGTGGGTGGTGGCGTGTGGGTATTGTACACGGTTGACGGGTCATAGCTGGCACCAGTTAGCGGTACGGCCGCCACCACTGTAGCCATGCATATACCTTCTCAGCGTACCCGAGCTGAGGTAGTTTCACCTTTAATCGAAGGCCTCCGACACATCATGGGGATTGATGCGACGAATGCTCCCCAGCCAGCTGGCGGTTAGCCATCCGGCTAGAGGTTAGACGGCAGCACTCCTACCCGGCATGGGTCATCCAGCCGGCTAGGAGGAGCCGACAACTGAGGAAGCTTTCGCCTCACTTTACACTGTAGTGCAGAGGATCCCGAGGGTCACCACAACCCCAGTGGCCGTCAGCAAGCTCAGTATTCCTCAACCCCTCGCTCCTCTGGATTGAGGGCTGAGGGAAGCCAAGACCGGTGTTCCCAGCGCCGGAGCGAACCACGAGCGGTTTCTAGCCAGCATCGCGAGTTGACTGGAGATGAGGGCGATTCAATCCATGAAGTTCCCCCGCCTAGGCATCGGGAAAAGGCCAACACGCCTGTGCCCCCGATCCCTCCCGAGCTCAAGCCTCGGATTGGCCCTCGCGGCCCTCACATCGAGAATGATGTGCGTCTCTACATCGACCTTCTGGCGCAGTCGGCCCTTCTGGAGGAGGAGGGTCCCATTGGTCCGGTGTGCTTCGGCCCCCGGATCCTAGGGGAGCCATTCCCTACTTACTTCACCCTCCCCGCGACACACCAAAGTACAACGACAGCGCCAAACCGGAAGACACGCTGATCGACTACACTACTGCGGTCGGCATCGCCAGGGGCAACAAGCGCGTAGCCGTCCGCTACATGCCACTCATGCTGACTGGCTCGCCAAGGACTTGGCTCAACAGCATGCCAACCGGCAACGCCAACTCTTGGGTTGACTTCGAGGAGGCGTTCGTCCGCAACTTCAGTGGCACTTACAAGCGCCCTGGCTGGCCTTGCGAGCTGGCCATGTGCGTTCAGAAGCTGGACGAGCCCCTTCGTGACTACGTCACACGCTGGACGGAGCTACGCAACTCCTGCGAAGGAGTGCATGAGGTACAAGCAATCCAGTACTTCATCGACGATTGCCGAGACGGCACCGTTCTTAAGCACAAGCTCATGTGCTCCGAGCCGACCTCTCTGGCGGTTCTAATGGCCATGGCGGACAAGTACACCACTGCCGACTCCGCCATGAGGATCAAGATCAATGCCACATACAAGACCACCCAACAGCCAGCTACATCTAAGCCGGCTGGCAACAACCAAGGCGGCCAGAAAAATAAGCACAAGGCGGATCAACTTGATTCGTTACCTAGAAGCAAACAGGTGTCCAACGTGGAGGAAGGGAAGCTGGCTGCTCAAGCCGGCGCTCAGCGATAGCGGACCGGCAAGAACACCTGGTAGCCCAAGCTCACCTTCGAGCAGATGCTCGACGCGCCTTGCAAGATGCATACATGGGCGAAGCCGGCTACCCATACACTCCGGCAGTGCAGCGTCGCACAGCGCCTATCCCAGGGTGAGGGTATGACGGCTCCCCTGGATCCCAACGATGGCCGTCTGCACGACGAGTTCCCCGAGCAGGACGGAGCCTACATCGTCTTCACAAGTGAAGGCGACGACAAGCATAGCCAGCGACAACGCCGGCATGAGGTGAACGCTACATTCCCCTCGGTTCCCGAGTACATGCATTGGTCTGAAAAGCCAAGTACATGGAGCCGGGAGGACCATCCTGCGGTGATGCAGAACCCTGGCACATACGCGCTCGTCCTAGACCCCACCCTTGCATCTAAGTGACTCACCTGCCGATTCTCGCGGGTGTTGGTCGATGACGGCAGCAGCATCAACATTCTTTACCGAGACACGCTGCTCAAGCTTAGGCTGAAGCAGTAGAACCTGCAGCCGACGAGGACTGTCTTCCACAACATTGTGTCGAGATAGTCCTGCTCGCTAATTGGAAAAATCCAGCTGGACGTCCTCTTCGGCGACAAGGCGCACTTCCGCTCAGAGCCAATCTGGTTTGAGGTGGTGGACCTCAACAACCCCTACCATGCGCTGCTGGGAAGGCCGACTCTGGAAATTTCATGGCCATCCCCGATTACGCCTACCTCAAGATGAAGATGTCGGGTCCAAAGGGCATCATCACCATTGCTGGCGACTACAAGAAGTCGCTCGAGTGCGCATGCGACAGCAGCCTGCTAGCCGAGGCACTGGTGATCGCTGAGGAGAATAGGCAGCTTGACCGGCTCTTGGCTCAGGCTACCGAACAGCATGCAATGCCCACTCCTCCATCCCAGTCGGCCAGCGAGGCCTCATTCGAGCCGTCCAAGGAGATGAAGCAAGTCCCGCTCAACCAGACCAACCCCAAGAAGTTCGTCACCATTGGCGCCAACCTCGGTCCCAAATAGGAAGGCGAGCTCGTCGACTTCCTCCATGAGAATCGAGACATCTTCGCCTGGTCCCCAAAGGACATGCCGGGAGTCATGAGGTAATACGCCGAGCACAAGCTTCATGTGTGTCTGGATGCAAAGCCGGTCAAACAACCTTTGCGCCGCTTCGCCGAGGGGAAGCGGCGCACCATTGGAGAAGAGATCGCCCGGCTGCTCACAGCCGGCTTCATAATGGAAGTTTTCCACCCGGACTGGCTGGCCAACCCAGTCCTGGTGCTGGAGAAAAACAAGACATGGTACATGTGTATTGATTACACAAGCCTAAATAAGGCCTGTCACGGATAGATCAAGTGATTGACTCCATGGCCGGCTACAAACTGTTGTCCTTTCTGGACGCTTATTCCGGCTACCACCAAATTAAGCTGGACCCGGCCGAACGGCTCAAGACCTCATCCATCACACCTTTTGGAGCCTACTGCTACACGACGACGACATTCGGCCTGAAGAACACCGGCACAACATTCCAGCGTCGCATGCAGCAATGCCTCCTGCCGCAAATCGGCCGGAACAATCACGTCTACGTCGATGACATCATCATCAAGACCAAGGAACACTTCAGCCTGCTTGACGATCTGCGAGAGACCTTCGCCAACCTGCGCGAGTAAAAGATCTGGCTCAATCCGGAGAAATGCGTCTTTGGGTTTCTTCATGTCAGCTCGCGGCATCGAAGCTAACCCCGAGAAGATCATAACCATCGAGCACATGTTCAAGCCGGTTCGACTCCTCGACGTCCAGAAGTTTGTCCACTACCTAGCATCCCTCAGCCGGTTCGTTAGCCGGCTGGGCGAGAAGGCGCTTCCACTTTATCAACTCATGAAGAAGACAACAAAATTTGAGTGGAATGATCAAGCGGACGAAGCTTTCCACGACCTCATTCGCGTGATCTCCAGCACGCCAATCTTGGTCGCGCCGGCAGAGAGGGAGCCCATCCTCATCTACCTTGCAGCAACCACACATGTGGTCAGTGTGGTCTTGGTAGTGGAGCGCAAGGAGTAGGGCAAGGTGCTGCTGATTCAGCGCCCTGTCTATTATTTGAGCGAGGTCTTGTCCGCCTCCAAGGAAAACTACCCCCACTATCAGAAGATGTGCTATGGCGTGTACTTTGCTGCCAAGAAGCTGAAGCAATACTTCCAGGAGCACGCCATCACGGTGGTGTGCATTGCTCCACTTTCAGAAATCATGGGCAACCGTGATGCCATGGGCCGGATCGCCAAATTGTCCATCACCATGGCGGACAACAACATCCGCTACGAGCCGGGCACTGCCATCAAGTCTCAGGTGGTGTCTGACTTCCTCTTCAATTGGGCTGAGACCAAATTATTGCCGCCGCCTCCAAATTCCACGCATTGGCGGATGCACTTCGACGGCTTGAAGATGCGAACTGGTCTGGGAGCCGGCATCGTCTTGACGTCTCTGAAAGGAGACCAACTCAAGTATGTTCTCTAGATACACTTCGTTGCCTCCAACAACATTGCCGAGTTCGAGGAGCTCGCACACGGTCTACAGCTTGCGAGAGAAATCGGCATCCGCAGGATTCTTTGCTTCGGCGACTCAGACCTTGTGGTGCAGCAAGTCTCTGGGGAGAGGGACGCCAGGGATGCCAACCAGGCCAGCTACCGCTTCCTCATCCAGTAGCTCAGTGGCCCCTTCGAGGGCTGCGAGTTCCATCATGTCCCCCGAGCAGACAATGAGGCGGCTAATACATTGGCGAAAATATGCTCCATAAGGAAAGTGATCCCGACCGTCGTCTCTCTCGAGCAATTGCACAAGCCCTCCATCAAGCCGTCTCCGGAGTCGGCATCAATCTTTGTGTCGGCGGACCCATCTGTCCCAATGATAATGGGTCCGGAGAAACTACCGAAGTCGTTATCTCCATCGGCTCCACTCGCTCCCCCGGCTCCGGCAATCTTGCCGGCTCTAGCTGCTTCACCGGCTCCAGCAACTCCGCTGGCTGCGCCAAACCTCGAACCCAGTCGGCTCAACACCTAGTGGGTGGCCGTCATGGAGGTTGACGGCGGACGGCTGCCATAATGGCACCAGAGACGGAAGGTCTCGATCCTAGGACTACAACGACAAACTCGGGGGCTTCAGATGCTCCTGAGCTTCAAGCCGAGCCGGAGCCGGCTCCTGTGTCGGCTCCCTCATGGGCACACCCAATCCTGGCCTTCCTTCTTCGCAGCGAGCTTCCTCAAGATGAGGCGGAGGTGCGGCAGATCCAACGACGATCTCCCGCGTACGCCATCATCAACCGCGAGCTGGTTTGACGTAGCGTAACCGACGTGTTTCGACGCTGCGTCGAGTCAGAAAAAGGACAAGAAATCCTCAAGGACATACACCAGGGTGAGTGCGGGCATCATGCCGCCTCTAGAACCCTGGTGGCCAAGGCGTTCCGCCATGTATTCTATTGGCCCACGACCCTCGAGGAGGCCACATCCTTGGTCGACAAGTGTGAATCATGCCAGCGCTTCAGCACGCAAAGCCACTTGCCGGCCTCGGCTATCAAGACCATCCCCCTGTCATGGCCCTTTGTCATGTGGGGCTTGGATATGGTGGGGCCATTCAAGACCGCTCGAGGCGGCATGACGCATCTCCTCGTAGCCATCGACAAATTCACCAAGTGGATTGAGGCCAAGCCAATCCAGAAACTTGACGGTCCACGGTCATCAGGTTCATGAAGGACATCTCCGTCCTCTACGGCGTCCCCCACAACAACATCGCCGGAAACGGCACCAACTTTGCCAAGGGTGCAATTGCGCTCTTCTATGCCAAAGAAGGCATCCAGCTCGATCTGGTGCCGGTGGCGCACCCGCAGTCAAATGGCCAGGAGGGGAGGGAAAACGGCCTAATCTTGGCCGGCATCAAGCCAAGACTCGTTGCGCCGCTCGTCAGGTCAGCCAGTTGCTGGATAGAAGAGATGTCGGCTGTGCTGTGCAGCATCCGCACCACGCCGAACCGGTCAACCGGCTACACACCATTCTTCCTTGTATATGGGTCCGAGGCAATCATCCCTGTGGATGTTGAGTTCGACTCGCCTCGGTCACCCTATACACGGAGGCAGATGTAAAAGAGGCAAGAGAAAAAAGTGTCGATCTACTCGAGGAGGCACGGGAGCTGGCCCAGAGCCGGACGGCCATCTACCAGCAAAAGCTAAGGCACTACCACAGCAAGAGGATCACACCTCTCTCCTTTCGTGAGGGGGGGCTGGACCTCAGAAGAATCCAGCGAACAGCCGGCCAGCACAAGCTCTCTTCCTCATGGGAGGGACCCTTCATCATCAGTAGGGCATTGCACAACAATGCATACTATCTGATAGAGCCGAGAATCTACAGAACCGCAAGAGAGACGACTCCGGTGAAGAAACAGAGCATCCATGGAACACGGCATTGCTCCGCCCATTCTACTACTAGAATAAAGAGTGAAAAACGTGTACGTATGTATCCTTTACCCTTTTCGGGATTTTAATGAATGCAATGGGTGCTCCCAGCCAGTACTTGGTGCATATCTCTTTCGAGTTCATGAAAATAGTTGTCAATACAAGTGTAGCCTCTCTGGTCCGACTAATCGGGCTCAGGGGCTCGCTAGCCGGCCCGAGCTAGTTCCTTGGTTGTAGTCGAATATATAATGCACGTGTAGCAGAAACCCTTAATACCCTGCACAAGCTACAGACCTTCTTCCGGCTGTCCGACTAACGGGATCGTGGGAAGGAAGGCCGGCTGCATGCAAAATTCGACTACGAAGAGGTCGCCAGCTCGAGTAGGTTCGATCACTTGTGATCTTCATCTCTAGAGGGCCTGTGCCGAATCGCTCCAAGTCTAAGTGTCTTCGAGGCTTCCAAAAATCCGAGGCCGATGCCTTCGAAGGAAGAAGCTCCGTCCCAGTCACAGGCCGGCTCCCGGTTGTTGGGCTGGCGGGGTGGATGCTGGAGGGGGCAGGCTATTGGACAGATGGAGGCCAAAGGGAAAGAAAAGACAGAAGAGCAAGCCGGCAAGCACAGAGGCACAATGCAAATGGATAAACATATGTTACATTCAAAAGCATGCAAAGGCCTATGGACGGAGTTCATTACATAAACACCCCCGGTGGGTGGAACTGTTGAACTAACAAAAGAAGTGTAGAAAAACGAAAAAAGCTTGAGTCGGTGGCAGCTCCACCCGTGGTTCCAGTGTCACCGGCGGCACCTGAGGCGGAGGTGCCGGCATTGCCAGCTCCGCCTGAGGTGGAGGCGCTGTCATTCGCCTGAGCGCCTTCGGCACCGTCCCTTACGGCGGAGTCGGCATGGGCCTCGTCACTGGAGTCGGCGTCCTCGAATGCCGTCTCGTTTGAGATGCCATCGGCGTCGTGCAGAATTAGCTGGAATGGATCCTCCAGGATCATGCTGCCGTTAGCTTTGCGCTCCAGGCTGAACTCGTTCTAGGATGCAAAGGATGCGATGCCGTTGGCCCGCACCTGCAGCTCGTCCTTGATGGCTGCCAGCTGTGCTTCTGAGCCAGCACGTTGTGCTGTGAGCCAGCCCAAGTTCAGGTTTTTATACCATGACTTGACCAAGCGGAGTGCCATGTATGCTCCAACTTGTGCAGCCGAAGCGCGCCACACGTCCAGACGGCAGCTTCCAGCAGGACAACCGGCTCATTGACGCCGCCTCCACCGCATCAGGCAGAGGGCCCTCACCATCGCCAGCCTGGCATCCTGGAGCCGGTTCAAAGAGTGCGCCAGCTCGCCCTGTCACACCCTGTTTCACTATCACTTTTTCTGTAATTCAAAAATATGAGTTTATTAAAACTTTTTCAAAACTAATGTTGTGAGTGCCATGATTTCCATTGTATGCTTGAATGCTTAAGTGTGTGATATCAAAAACCACATTTCTCATAACCTTATTATTTTCGAAATCATTTTTCTTATTTTTGGATAATTCAAAACCCTGCTTTGGGTTGTACTACAAGTCCTTGATGGCAAGGAGTGCTCTTACCCAAAGTTGGTGATCTGGTTCTAGCACCATATTAGTTCACCAAAACCATAAAATAATATTTTCCTATTTTAATTTCATGTCCATTTCTGAGGCCACAAACAATATTCCTATATGGAAAAATAATTTTCTGCCTTGAGAAAATCTGAGAAAATTTGGATATACTCAGAAGGACATATATTTTCCGTACATAACATTTTTAACCCTATTTATATTATTATTTGGGTACAACCCTGAAAACCCTTTCTATCTGTTTTGACATTTTCAAATATTTCCAAAGGAAATATTCTCAATAAATTCCTAGAAAATTCCAGTGGTATTCCTAAGACATATTTGGTGCCCATATAAAAATTCACCTTGATCCAAGGTGGTTAAGGTCACCAAATAATTGCAAAACCCCTTCTGTCCAGTATGAAGTTAGAGAAACTCTACATAGCAAAGTTTATCCAATGGAGTTGAAACTTTGCAAGAGTGCCTAATACCTCAAATGAGGACTCCGTGCCAAAAATGGGACTTGTGGGACTTGATTTGCCCACACTCTTTTTGGAAGGAACATATCTGGTCATTTGGTGATGGTTTCAAGTTTACAAAAGCTAAACTTGTCCAATGGAGCTTAAACTTGTTGAAACCCCTTGTTTTAGCATCAAAGCCAATCCTGTTAAGTTGCATAGCAAGTAGTGGGGTGCAACCACACCAAACCACTGTCGAGCACCTTCTGAAAGTTGGGTAAAACCCCTCCTAACCATAGCTAAACCCAATCCCTTTCTCCCAAACTCATAGATTAGCTCTCTAACATCAATGCCTATCTCCAGTCAAGTGGCCCCTCTCTAGTTCAAAGAAGATAAACCAAAATCTTCAATTTAAGCTTCAGCCCAAGGCTGACAGCACTTGTTTCCTTATCTCTCTTTGACCAGCCGAGGCTCCCACGGGACTCCAACGGCTAGCCATCCCCAAGCCAGTGCCCAGGATACACTAGAAATGTCCAAGGCACCCCAGAGACCGCCAGCATGCCGTGCCATGCCAAAGTTGCGCTCTGTGCGTGCTACATAGAACAACCGAGGTGGGGGCGATTCCCTCGGCCAGTTCCAGCCTCCCTGTGGTGTCTCTCCTCTCCCCCGCCATCCCCTCTGCATCAGGAAGCCCTCAGGGCCCCTCCTTTCCCACGCTAAGAGCCGGTGAGATGCGTGCCCGCGCGCACCAGAAGCGCCAGAGGAGCGCGACCACGATAGCTCGCCTCTCCTCTCTCCCTCTCTCTCACAATGGGTCCTAGTGGTCGAAAACCACGTCCCGAGACCGTGGTTTCGTCCCCGGCATCTCTCTGCACCCCCATGAATGCCACGGTGGATCACCGGTGCTCCGAGTAGGCTCACTGTCATGGGTCTATAAATAGACCCTCCCCTCGCTCGACCTCACCAAGACCTCAATCACCTCGCTAGCCACTCCACTGAGCAAGTAGAGCCCCGGTGCTCGAGATCGACCGAGGCCCCTCTGCCTCGGAGCTATGGTCGATCTCCAGCTACACGTCGGCTCTCGCATCCCTCTGCCCACCAGAGCACTCCCCGTGACACCAGGAAGCTTTCCCCCTCTTCCCCGAGCGATTCCATGCCCGTAGTTGCCACCTCCACCTTCACCCGAAACCCCTTCACCGCGGCTACCTCGTCGCGAGTGAACCAGAGCCCCTCCACCGTCGACTCGACCACCAAGAGGTAGGCAACGACGATCCGGATCCATTCCTGTCATCGTTAGGGCCCAAAGACGTCGGTAGCCACGCCGGCGTGCTCCTCCTCCTCTCTAGCCAGAGGTAGGAGACGACCCTGACAGGTGTGCCCACCTGTTGGTGGCCCGTCTCTCCCTCCCTCGCTGCCCACAGCCACTGACCATAGGGGCCCGCGCGTCAGGTTCAAACGTGACGGAGCGCACGCCTGAGCAGGTTGGTTGGCTGGCGAGTGGGCCGGCCTAGTCCCACGCCAAGCCAGGCCAGGGGATGTATCCCTTTTCCTTTTTATTTAAAACTTGATTCTAAATGGTTTTTGTAAAAATATTTAACAGGTGAATTAATATGATTCTTCCACTGTTATTTTTCTCAAAATGTGTAGTATTTTACAGAACCATTGGATGAATTTTTGCAACAACTATCCTGTTTTATAATAATAAAAACGGTTAAATTGGAATAGTTTTCTTTCTGTTATATTGATTTTAAAATTATTCTTTCACTAAAACTAGAGACAAATATTTTTAAAATAACAATACGGGTTTATCAGAATTAAACAACATATTTAACATGAGTTTGTGATCTGTTTTGGAGTGAGCTACTTATTGCTATTTATTATTACAATGATAGAAAACCCGTGTGACGAAGGAGTTGGACTTGAAGACCTCGAAGACCCCAGATACCTAGCTGACCAAGGCAAGCAGCCCTATGACCATGTCTTAGCATATGTTATATTCCACGCTAGTGTAGCAGATATTTCCGTTGCGTGTGATCATAAGTGCCGGTAAATCATTGAAGTGATTTTACCGATGGCTCCTCTAGAGCACTTGCATATTGAGCATGATCCTACCACCTATGAGGGTCACCCTGATATCATGTTGACAAGTAGAGCTAATCATAGTCCCATGAGCATGATTTTTGTATAAATCAAAGGTTTATGAAAACCCCGTCGGGTGCCACTAATGCCCCAGGGTGATGATGAGTTAGGTGGCCACTTTCGAAGTAATGGTGCACCGGGTATTTTGTGTGTGTATGGTTTCGGAAATGGGATTAGATTTATGATGTGTCGACCCTCCCAACCTTGCATGTACGACCACTATACTCCTTTATGGGATTGGGCTTTGTTGATTACTCTGGTCGGTGCTAGAAAAGAGCCACATTACTAGTGGCGGGAGTGATGTGTGGTCACTCTCGTGATGGGGTCGTGCTAGGTAGGGCGAATTTGCCATTTTTACGTGTTCCAGGCACACCGTTGGTCCCCGGATGGTTGCTACCGTCTAGAGTCGGTGCTCGTGAGATGTACAACATGTGGGTTGGGTACCAATCGAGTGGACCGCTTTGTCTAGTATCGTCAGGGGAAAGGCATTGATCGGGTACTTACCCCAGGTATGTTACATACCGCGTGTCATCGATGGGACGGAAGTTTCCGGGATCTCGTGGGTCCAGTGTACCAGCTCTGCAGAGTGTACAACTATTCGAATAGCCATGTCCACGGTCAAGGACAGTTGGGTAATCCTGCTTAAACTACGTCCAGTCAATTCCGCATAAACCAAGTGTGTGTGAGTATGTGGTAAATGGTGTTTTATGAAACCGTTGATATGACCAAGTTTGGTGACTTGGCATATAGGGTGAACCCGGAGTGTTCAGCCCTTGACAGATATGTTGATATATGTAACCTGTTCTTCAAAGTAACATTTAACTTATGTTGCACGTCCATGATCATGTTTATTTACCACCAAGATGTTATCCACCAAAGATGCATATTACTTGTTATCCTTCACTCACATTGTTCATATCATGGGTTGTTTGCGAGTACATTCAAAAGTACTCATTGGCTTGCCACTGGTTATATTATTGACCAGACAAGGAAGGACCGGAGTTTGGAGAAGAGCACGTCTTCGGAGACGGCCCTACGAACTAGGACGCTTCCCAGTCAGAATGCATGTTGGTGTAGGTTGATGGCATGGGCACCCGCTTAGCCCTAAGATTTCCGTTACTAGTTGTGTCTGTGTGATTTGGCCTATAGGACCTACTTTGTGAACTTGACCATTTGGTCACGTGATGTAATAATTTGGTACTTGGATGTAAGACTCTCAATATTCAGCATATGTGTGTTCGGTGAGCATTGATCTCTGGGATCACTTAGCACGTTCATTCGGCAATCTCAACTCGTAAGCGGGGTCCCCACAGAGCTGGTATCAGAGCCAGGTTGACTATAGGAATCCTTAGGTAGCATGGACAATAGCCGAGACGATTACTGCACCTAGCCTTTATCCCTCAGATTTTCTGCACCCACTAAAACTATCTAACCCTCTCCCCTACATCTTGTAGATGGCCGCCGTACCTAAGATGCATCTGGAGACGGGCTTTCCCCTACTTTTGAGAGATAGCCTCGAGAAGTGTCAAGTATTCCGCACGCCCATCTTCCTCGACCACTAGCACTGGGTCAACGCCGCACCAAAGAATATCACGTGGACGTGATAGTGAAGGCTAATGACTCCCCCACTAGTTGGTTCTTTGACGGACCACATATGAAGGATCTGATGTTGGCAGTGGAGACAGCCGCACTAGAGGCGCTCGTGCATCTCCGCGACATCCTTCCCAAGATGGCTAAGGAGCCAGCTACTCGTCACCTACCTTTTATTAAGGATGGGATAGACGGGAGTTGGACCCTCAACACATCTTCAGAGGACGGGACGCCACTAAGGTTTCAGACCTACTCCGGTCTCTCCTCCAACACTTTGACGCACCTTTTGATCAAGGAGTCAACGAAGATTCACCAAGAATTGCATCAAGTCAAGGACCTACTTCGCCTGGAGAAGATGAAAACCCACAAGGTTAAGAAAGAAGGAGCACCCGGAGGGCGAACAGCCATTGCCTTCCAAGGACGAGTACCACCGCTTCAGGCCACTCCTATTCATAGTGGCCGCGTGACCTCGGAAGAGTACACTGAGCTCCTCACTGCCTCGCCAACTAAGAGATGCCATGATGGACCACTTCCTTCTCCTACTCCTCTGAAGGACGGAAAGCACTGATGAAGATGAAGACGAAGATCCTGCGGAACCCACCTATGAGACCGAGCAGTCCGCCGCTTAGGATTACGGCTTAGGAAATTAGGAGTCTCGCCAAGCGTAGTGAGTTCATGTATCGGTTCATGCGAACCATGAGTGTTGTGTAACCATGTTTGATGCAAGCAGCATTACTTCCTGAGGCAGCTTGTAAACAACTACATCACTTGTTTTAATCTAATGCATTAGTTTTTTCCAAAAATCCTTGGCTTGAAAGTCTCACACTACCATGACACCAAACCCCTTAATAGAGCATCATCCCTTATGATTCCGTCCAGTTTGACGTATTGACCTATCTACTCCCCTTACATGATGGTGATTTCAACTCACACCAGCACCTTCGGCAACCCCGACTCTGCCTCTTCAGGTCAGCAGTAGGGAACCGGAGGGGACGCTCAAGCTGGAGATCACCACGAGCAGCAGCAAGACGATATTCCACCGCCACCGTCTCCTCCAGAAAGCTTGACTATGGCTCAATTCCTTCAACCTCTCCAGGAGGAACGTCAAGTTCACAATGCCGCTATTCAGCAGTTGGCTCAAGTCTTGGTGAACAACCCGCCGCAGAACGGGAATGGCAACGGTCGCTCTACTCTATCTGAGTTTATGTGGACTACGCCACCCATATTCATGAACACGACTGAACCATTGGATGCCGATGAATAGATCCGTACTATCGAAGACCTCCTCGCGCTGGTCAAATGCACTGATGATCGTGAGAAAGTCCTTTATGCTTCTCACTGTCTCGGAGGCACGACCAGAGCTTGGTGGGATGGGTTCCAGATCATGCGAGCAGGACAAGTCATCACTTGGGAAATGTTCAAGGAAGGATTCTATGCTGATCATATTCCTCCTGGAATGATGACCATTAAGAAGCGGTAATTCCAAGCATTAAGGCAAGGCAGTGGAACCGTCAAGAAGTATTTGCAGAAGTTCAACCTCCGGTCAAGATATGCACGAGAGGACGTCAACACTGAGTCTACTAAAGTGGAACTCTTTATGGAAGGACTGCAATAGTCACTCCAGTATCAACTGGTTGTTTGTGAATCCCGGACCTTCAGCGATCTGGTTAATAAGGCCCTTATGTTGGAAGATAAGCGTCGTGAAATGGACAACACCGTAAGCACAAGCTGATGGGTAGTGGAGGACCTAGCGCCCATGGAAGTCAGCTCCAGCAAGACCCAATTATCAACAGCAGCAGTACAAGGCTCCAACATTTCGCCAGAACTACCAGCCTCAGCAACAAGTCAACACCAAGCCATCATTCAATCCACCGAAAAACAGTGGAGTCAAGACCATCCTTCTAGCACAAGTTACCTGTTTTGGATGTGGACAGACTGGGCACTATTCCAGGCAGTGTCCCAACCAGAAGCCCGACGCACCGCGCCCCAATGTGCCAAATCAAGGTCAATGAGCACTAGGTAGGAACCAAGCTCCCCGCAATCAACAGTATCACAGCAGGGGACGTATTAATCAGATCTTCCCAGAAGAGGCACAGGAAGACCCGGGCTGCATTCTTTGTACGTTCCTCATCAACTCCACCCCAGCAACAATATTGTTTGATTGTGGTGCTTTGAATTCTTTTGTTACTCAAAGGTTTGCAAAAAAGTGTGGGTTGAAGCCTACCCTGCTTAATGGGCAAATGGCGGTACATACCTCGGGAGCAGTGTTAAGGACCACCCTAGGGTGTAGAGGAGTCGAGATTGTTATCAATGGGATAAGTTTCACTGCAGATCTCTTCGTCATTAAGTCACAAAGGCTAGAAGTAATTCTCGGTATGGATTGGTTGGCCAAACACCGGAGCATCTTGGACTTTGCCAACAGGGCTATTACCATGACAAGCGACCAAAGGGTCAAAGACAAGTATGTCTCTGAGCCAGTATCCACTCGAGTACCACAGGTTAATAGACTGTCGGGAGAAGAGTTGGACCGAGTGTCGATAGTATGCGAGTACCCGGACGTCTTTCCTGATGAGCTACCAGTGATGCCTCCCGACTGAGACATCGAGTTCATCGTTGAGCTCATGCCCGGATCGAGGCCTATCTATAAGAAGCCTTATGGGATGGGATCCAAAGAGCTAGCAGAGCTGAAGAAGTAGCTGGACAAGCAACTAAGGAAAGGATTCATTCGTCCGAGTGCATCACCTTGGGGATCAACTGTTCTATTCGTGTCTAAGAAGGATGGGACAATCAGGTCACGATCAAGAACAAGTACCCACTCCCCAAGATTGAAGACTTGTTTGAACAGTTAAATGGAGCCAACATATTTTCCAAGATCGATCTCCGATCTGGATATTACCAGTTGAAGATCCGACCTGAAGACATACCCAAGACTGCGTTCGTGACCCGGTACGGTCTATACGAGTGCACTGTCATGTCTTTCGGGTTGACAAATGCCCCAGCTTACTTCATGTACCTCATGAACAAGGTCTTCATGGAATACCTGGATAAGTTTGTCGTCGTATTTATTGATGACATATTAATCTTCTCCAAGTCCGAAGAAGAGCATGAGCAGCACTTGAGGTTAGTGTTGGAGAAGCTTCGAGAGCACCAAATTTATGCCAAATTCAACAAATGTCAATTCTGGCTGAACGAAGTTGGATTCTTGGGTCATACCATGACGTCAAGTGGATTGGTGGTCGATCCTTCCAAGATTACTACGGTAACCAACTGGGAGTCGCCAATCGATGTGAAGGAAGTCACGAGCTTCATTGGACTTGCGAGATATTACCGGAAGTTCATAGAATGATTCTCCCGCATCGCTCGACCCATGACTCGGCTCTTGAAGAAAGGCAAGAAGTTTGAATGGACGCCAGAGTGTGAAGCAAGCTTCAAGGAGTTGAAAACAGATTAACTACCGCCGCGGTATTGGCTACTCCAGATATCAGCAAGGAATTTGTGATATAGTGTGATGCCTCCAGAACCGGGCTCGGTGGAGTCATAATGCAAGACGGCAGGGTCGTGGCGTATCTGTCACGACAACTGCGCCCGCAAAAGGAGAATTATGCCACCCATGATCTCGAGTTGGTAGCAGTAGTGCATGCTATAAAGACATGGCGACATTACCTTTTCAGCACCTAGCTTAGGAATCTCGGGGACGAGATTCTTGTAAGGGGGATAGGTCTGTCACACCCTGTTTTCACAATCACCTTTTCTGCATTTCAAAAATCTGAGTTTATTAAAACTTTTTCAAAACTAATGTTGTGAGTGCCATGATTGCCATTGTATGCTTGAATGCTTGAGTGTGTGATATCCAAAACCACATTTCTCATAACCTCATTATGTTCGAAATCATTTTTCTTATTTTTGGATAATTCAAAACCGTGCTTTGAGTTGCACTACAAGTCCTTGATGGCAAGGAGTGCTCTTACCCAAAGTTGGCGATCTGGTTCTAGCACCATTTTAGTTCACCAAAACCATAAAATAATGATTTTATGAATTATTTGCCTAGTTTAATTGCAGGCCTATTTCTGAGGCCAGATATGATATTCCTATATGGAAAAATACTTTTCTGCCTTGAGAAAATCTAAGAAAAATTTGGAGATACTCACAAGGACATATATTTTCCATACATAAGATTTTTAACCCTATTTATATTATTATTATTTGAGTAAAACTCTGAAAACCCTTTTTGTCTGTTTTGACCTTTTGAAATATTTCCAAAGGAAATATTCTCAATAAATTCCGAGAAAATTCGAGTGGTATTCCTAAGCCATATTTGGTGCCCATATAAAATTCACCTTGATCCAAGGTGGTTAAGGTCACCAAATAATTGCAAAACCCCTTGTGTCTAGTATAAAGTTAGAGGAACTCCACATAGAAAAGTTTATCCAATGGAACTGAAACTGTGCATGAGTGCCTAATACCTCAAATGAGGACTCCATGCAAAAAATGGGATTTGTGGGACTTGATTTGGCCACACTCTCTTTGGAAGGAACATATCTGGTCATTTGGTGATGTTTTCAAGTTTACAAAAGCTAAACTTGTCCAATGGAGATTAAACTTGGTGATACCCCTTATTTTAGCACCAAACCCAATCCTGTTAAGTTGCATAGCAAGTAGTGGGGTGCAACCATGCCAAACCACTGTCGAGCACCTTCTGACAGTTGGGTAAAACCCCTCCTAACCTTAGCTAAACCCAAATCCCTTTATCCCAAACTCATAGATTTGGTGGCTGACATCAATGCCTAACTCCAGTCAAGTGGCCCCTCTCTGGTTAAAAGTAGATAAACCAAAATCTCCAATTTAAGCTTTTGCCCAAGGCTGACAGCACATGTTTCCTTATCTCTCTTTAACCAGCCGAGGCTCCCACATGACTCCAACGTCTAAGCATCCCCAAGCCAGTCACCCAGGACACGCTAGACACGTCCAAGGCACCCCAGAGCACGCCAGCATGCCGTGCCATGCCAAAGCTGCGCTTTGTGCGTGCTACATAGAGCAACCGAGGTGGGGGCGATTCCCTCGGCCAGTTCCAGCCTCCCCGCGCTGTCTCTCCTCTCCCCCGACAACCCCTCTACATCAAGAAGCCCTCAGGGCCCCTCCTTTCCCACGCTAAGAGCCGGTGAGACGCGTGCCCGCGCGCACCAGAAGCGCCGGAAGAGCGCGACCACGATAGCTCGCCTCTCCTCTCTCCCTCTCTCTCGCAGTGGGTCCTAGAGGTCCAAAACCACGTCATGAGTCCGTGGTTTCCACCCCAGTATCTCTCTGCACCCAAATGCACGCCACGGTGGATCACCGGCGCTCCAAGTCGGCTCACCGTCGCGGGCCTATAAATAGCCCCTCCCCTCGCTCCACCTCACCAAGACCTCAATCACCTCCCTAGCCACCCCACTGAGCAAGCAGAGCCCCCATACTCAAGATCAACCGAGGCCCCTCCGCCTCGGAGCTACGGTCGATCTCCGACTACACGTCGGCTCTCGCATCCCTCTGCCCACCAGAGCACTCCTCGTGACACCAGGAAGCTTTTGCCCCTCTTCCCTGAATAATGTTGTGCCCGTAGCTGCCACCTCCACCTTCACCCGAAACCCCTCCGCCATGGCTACCTCGTCGCCGGTGAACCAGAGCGCCTCCACCATCGACTCGACCACCAGCAGGTAGGCAACGACGAGTCGGATCCATTCCTCTCGTCGTTAGGGCCCGAGAACGTCGGTAGCCACGCCGGCGTGCTCCTCCTTCTCTCTGGCTAGAGGTAGGAGACGACCCCAAGAGGTGTGCCCCACCTGTCGGTGGCCCATCTCTCTCTCCCTCGCTGCCCGCAGCCATTGACCGCAGGGGCCCGCGTGTCAGGTTCAAACCTAACGGCGCCTAGTCCATGGCCAAGCCAGGCCAGGGGTTGTAGCCGTTTTTCTTTTTATTTAAAACTTGAATCTAAATGATTTTTGTAAAAAAAATTAACCAGTGAAATAATATGATTCTTCCACTGTTATTTTTCTGAAAATGTGTAGTATTTAACAGAACCATTGGATGAATTTTTGCAACAACTATTCTGCATTATAATAATAAAAAGTGTTAAATTGGAATAGTTTTGCTTCTGTTATATTGATTTGAAAAATATTCTTTCACTAAAACTAGAGACAAATATTTTTAAAATAATAATATGGATTTATGAGAATTAAACAACATTTTAAAAGTGACTTTGTGATCTATTTTGGAGTGAGCTGCTTATTGCATTTTATTATTACGACATTAGAAAACCCGTGTGACGAAGGAGTTGGACTTGAAGAGCTCGAAGACCCCGGATACCTAGCTGGCCAAGGCAAGCAGCCCTTTGACAATGTCTGAGCATATGTTATATTGCATGCCAGTGTAGCAAATATTTCCATTGCATGTGATCATAAGTGCCGGTAAATCATTGAAGTGATTTTAGCGATGGCTCCTCCGGAGCACTTGCATATTGAGCATGATCCTACCACATATGAGGCTCACGCTGATATCATGTTGACAAGTAGAGCTAAGCATAGTAGCATGAGCATGATGTTGGTATAAATCAAAGTTTTATGAGAACTCCGTCGCGTGCCACTAATGCCCGAGGGTGATGATGAGTTAGGTGGCCACTTTCGGAGAAGTGGTGCACCGGGTATTTTGTGTGTGTATGGTTTTGGAAATGGGATTATATTTATGATGTGTCAACCATCCCAACCTTACATGTACGACCATGTTACCCCTTTATGGGACGGGGCTTTGTTGATTACTCTGGTCGGTGCTAGTAAAGAGCCACATTACTAGTGGCGGGAGTGATGTGTGGTCACTCTCCTGATGGGGTCGTGCCAGGTAGGGCGACTATGCCGTTTTTACGTGTTCCCGGCACACCGTTGGTCCCTGCATGGTTGCTACTATCCAGAGTCGATGCTCGTAAGACGTAAAACATGTGGGCTGGTTACCAATCGAGTGGGCCTCTTTGTCTAGTAACATCACGGGAAAGGCATTGATCGGGTACTTACCTCGGGTATGTTATATACCACGAGTCGTGGATGACACGGAAGTTTCCCGGATCTTGTGGGTCCAGCGTACCACCTCTGCAGGGGGTAACACTGTTTGAATAGTCGTGTCCATGGTCAAGGACAGTTGGGTAATCCTGCTTAAACTATGTCTAGTCGTTTCCGCATAAACCAAGTGTATGTGAGTATGTGGTAAATGGTGTTTTATGAAACAGTTGATATGACCAAGTTTGGTGACTTGGCATATAGGGTGAACCTGGAGTGTTCAACCCTTGGCAGATATGTTGATATCTGTAACCTATTCTTCAAAGTAACATTTAACTTATGTTGCACATCCATGATCATGTTTATTTACCACCAAGATGTTATCCACCAAAGATTCATATTACTTGTTATTCTTCACTCACATTGTTCATATCATGGGCTGTTTGCGAGTACATTCAAAAGTACTCATTGGCTTGCCACTGGTTATACTATTGACCCGACATGGAAGGACCGGAGTTTGGAGAAGAGTACGTCTTCGGAGACGGCCCTGCGAACTAGGACGCTTCCGAGTCAGAATGCCTGTTGGGGTAGGCTGATGGCATGGGCACCCGCTTAGTCCTAATATTTCCCCTACTAGTTGTATCCGTGTGATTTGGCCTATAGGCCCTACTTTGTGAAATTGACCATTCGGTCACGTGATGTAATAATTCGGTACTTCGATGTAAGACTCTCAATATTCGGCATATGTGTGTTCGATGAGCATTGATCTCTGGAATCACTGAGCACGTTCATTTAGCAATCTCGACTCGTAAGTCGGGGTCCCCACACGCCCATACGGGCCTTGGCGCCGGTGGCTATCTCCTCCAAGGTCCACACAGCGGTGGCGTCCACCTCAATGCCGGCAGGACGACGCTGATCACGACTGGCGTCCACGGCCGCTTCTGCTGCCTCCCGTGTCCCTGGGAAGAGTCTTGGGGAGCAGGAATAGGGGCGCGGCATGAGCAGGAAGAAAAAAATAAAAGCTAGACAGCAAGAAAAAGACAAGAGAAGGAAAATATGGCTCATGGTTGAGATGAATATCGACCTCGCCCGCCTCCTCCAGAGCCTCAAGGTCCTGAACTATGCGCTCTTGAGCTAGGCGGGTGATCTCGCTCAAAAGGGCCTGGGCCGCATCGGTCTCTGTCGCCAACTGGTCATGTGCGTCCTTCAGGGTGGGATCCTTGTGCGCCTTCTCCTCAAGGTGCAGCTTCTCCAAGCGCTCCAGATCGACAGCGTGGGAGTCCTCCTTCTACTTCAGGGCGTCGGCATGGGTGGTGCACAGCTCCTCCAGCGCTGCTTGATGGGCCGCCTCGCGGTCCTTCTTCTCCGTTTGGAGAAGATCCAACTCCTGACGGAGCCGGCCGTCTTCACCGCACAAGGCGTCGCACTCCGAGACGGCCTGGTCCAGCTGGCCCTGAAGGCCGCTGGTCCGGTTCTCAGCCTCTTGGATCCGGGCCAGTAGCACGTTCCGAGCCTGCGCCTTGCCGTTACAAAGATCGTACGACGAAAAGAAACAAAGCAAATCTAGAGTAAGACTCGGACCGGCTAACTCTCAGCCGGCCCGACTATCGGGGGTTACACCAAGTGGGTGCGTTCGCGCGCCCCCACTGAAAACAAAAGAAGAAGGCAAGTTGCCGCAAGTAAGACTCGGCCCGGTAACTCTCAGCCGGTCCGAAATTCGGGGGATATACCCAGTGGGTGCACTGGAGCGCCCTCACTGAAGAAAGAAAGAAGATGAAGAAAAAAAATCAACCGAATCAACCAAAAGGTGCGGGAATTGAAGACTTACCGCGGTTCACTCCTCGAGGCAGTTCAGGTCTTCCTTGGCCACTAGAGCCGCCTGCGCCACCTTGTTGCGGCTCCGAGAATACGCTGCAAGAAGCACAGGGACCCCGCCAAGTGTGGCGCCAGGAGGCAAGGCCACACAACTGGCCTTGGCAGTGCTCCAGAACTCTAGGGGCTAGCTCCCGGAGTATGGGCTGGCTCCTTAGATGGACGGGCCGTGGCCGGTCGTGACCAGGGTGCCGTCTCCTGGCGGCACACTTCGGGTCGGCTCCTTTGACGTGTCGGCGCAACGAGGCGCCCGGAGTATGGGTTGGCTCCGTAGATGGACGGGTCTGCTCTGTGTCGAGTGGTGGGATCTCCGCTCCTGGTGCGTTCATTGGCGCCTCTGGTGCGGTGTCTGCTCCGGCGTCAGGCGCGTCGGGCTCCGCATCCAGATCTACCGGCGCACAAGCAGTCCCTGGCTCGGTGGCCCTGAAGGCCTCGGCCGCGCTGGCTCCGGCGCGAGCCGGCTCACCGGTCTAGGCTTCCACATCTGCCCGCGGAGCAGGATCATGCTTCACCTTGGACCGTCTCTCCTTGGTGGTCAGCTTCTGGACAGGGCCGGCTACAAGCTTGCTAAGTTGGGCCTGGGTCCCAGCCGCCTTCTGGGAGGCCTCCTTGGCGGCGCCATCCTCTGTCGGTGTCCTGGGAACGGGGGTACCCAGACTTGCCTGTTTGCGGCCCAGGGCTAGCCTACTCCATCGATCAAACACTGGCAGGTTCGGCAAGGCCCTCGTGAGGGGCCAAGCCTCACAAGGAGGAATGGAATCAAGACCTGCAGCGGCCTCCTGAGGACCCCTCCGGAGCGGCGGACATTCGAACGCAAGGCCCGGCCTCAGGAGCCAAGGATGACGTAGAAGGTGGACAGGCGACCCGCAGATGGCAGAGCAGTGCAGTTCCCACTTTGGTGCAAAGAGGGCACGAGCATACATGGCCCCCAAAGGTTTCCCTTCTAGTGCAACGAAGCTGCCGCCACCCATGAGTAGGGCAGACGTCACCATGGGCCTTTCCCTGCAGCGTGGACAGTTACTTTGTAGGCGAAGACCACTTTTGATAGGGGAAGCATGTTCCCTTGTCTCCCATCAAAACTGGCCATTGTGGGATTCCTTCCCGCCTATTATAATGGAAGAGGACCCTAGCCTCCGCTATAAATAGAGAGGGTAGGATACCTGAGAGAGGGATTGGATCATCGTAGCCCTAGAACAACACATCACGCCACTTGGCCTCCGGAGGCTCAAGAGCATTGAACTATCTTGTTCATCAACCTCCGTGAGAGGCAATCCACCAAAGGAAGGAGTAGGGTTTTATGCTTCGCGGCGGCCCGAACCTGGGTAAATCACTGTGTCCTGATTTCTCCTCACCGTCGCGTGAGTTCTTAGCCCTGCCCAACGTTTAGTGAGTCCGGAAAACCAAATCTGTTGCGTAGTCTCCCTTCGTGCCCCCGGGTTCGAATCCCAAGGGTTTTGCGGAGCCCGAAATCCGACATTTGGCGCGCCAGGTAGGGGGCGCATGTCGGAGCCTCTACGCCAACAGCAGGGACCAGATCTTGAAGTGGTAGCACCATGGTGAGCGTAACCATCGACAAATGCTGGTCCGCGGCGGCGGAAGGCGTCCGAGCAGGCATGACTGCCCGTGCGGGCGCCTGCATTTCCGGCGGATTGCAGGCGCCACCCTCAAGCCACCACGTCAAGCGTTTCCTACATCGCAGGGGGGCGGCCTACCTAAGGCCCGAGCCCTCGGAACACCGTGTGTGGCCCGGGGTCAACATCACCTTCGGCCCCGACGACCACCCTAAAGCCATGATGGCTGCCGGGGCGCTTCCCATGTTGTGCACGCCGACCATCTCCGGTGTGGCTATCTCCAAGACCCTCATCGATGTCGGCGCGGGCCTCAATGTCATCTCAGTGGAGGCCTTCGATGCACTGCGTTTGCCCCAAGAGCAGCTCGCACCCTCGAAGCCCTTTTCTGGTATCGTGGTGGGATACATTGTCCCTATCGGGCGGATCCGTCTCCCTGTTACATTCGGCACACGCTCAAACTTCCGCATCGAGCGGATCGACTTTGACGTCGCTCACATCCACCTTCCCTACAATGCTATACTCGGCTACCGCGCTGTCACAACCAGTTTCCAAATAAAATATTTAATTGGAAATCAGCCATTCGCATCCATAGTGAAGAAAATATTTCCCGCTGACAGACTCGACTTGATATATTACAAGTAGAGCGAGGGTCGCTCTACAAATTATTACAACACATCCAAGTCTTAGGATAGATGGAAATGTTAAAGTGGTCTTAGGCTGACTCTAATGCTCGCAAAAATAAAGGCGCATGTCACATCAGAGTAATGTGACATGACGAGTACTACTACGCGTCAAGCCTAAGAGTGAAGCTCAACAATTTGTTCAAGGTGGCGGAAGCGATGGAATAAAACAGCGACAGATTCCAAGATTGCAAGACCGACTGGGACTCCTCTAGACATCGGACTCGCTATCGAACTCCTCATCCATGAGGTCTCCTTCATCCATATCTGGCCACAACAACAAGCCAGTGAGTACTCTGAGAAGTACTCGTAAACAGTTTGCACAAATGATGGAATGCATGCAATAGATTTTATTATGCATGGTTAGGGTCAAGTTATAATCACAATATAAGTGCAGAAGGTAAATAAGTTAGAGGATAAATCAGGCGGTAGTCCCCCCGAGAGAACTGTAATGAAAAGAAATAAAATAAACCACCGTCGGCCGTCTGAGCGACACCACACATAGGGCATAACAAAAATGAAATAAATAATAAGCCTCGAACGGGCGACTCTGCGACACCACAGTAAGGGCATGGATAAAAATAAAATAACGTGCCGCAGTCGGGCGTCTCAGCGACACCACATAAAGGGCTTATAAGAATAATAAAACAATGCCATAGTCGGGCGTCTCAGCGACACCACATAAAAGGGCTTATAAGAATAATAAAACAATGCTACAGTCGGGTGTCTCAGCGACACCACATAAAGGGCTTATATAAAATATCGAATATGCAGGAGGTAGAACCGTCCCAAGGATATCCAACAAAGAGAATCATAAGGGTTAGTCCACAGTAATAATACACGATATGGTAATGTCCCGCATCATCATCTGGTTCAATACGTCCAATATTATTAATATCACGTATACTCCAAAGACCGACTCTAGGACCCACACTTGACTTGTCAAACAATGTCCTTGACCGGGGACATGGCCACTCGAATAGTTTTGACTCTGCAGAGGGTGTACTCATTACCCATAGCCCACGGTTTTCAATAGCCAATATGACTAATTCCGCGTACGGTATTTATAGGTGGACCCTCAGAGTCATCACACACCCACTTTACCTTCGCAAAGCCCGGATTCACCCGGACTATGGTGCCAAGGTAAAACCATAAGACGGGCAGGCTCTGACCTCGACTAGCATGGGATCAACAATATTTATATCGCGCGCTTACGAGGAGTGCCCTCCCTTCCGGTCCTAGACCGGAAACACCCATGCCCCCTGACCGGATGACTAGATTTATTCCAGGGCCATGGATACCTTCATACCGGCCCCTCTACTTGGTGTGTCACTGATAATAGGTCTACAACTGACTATACCGAACCGATTATCCGGGGAACTGTGGTAGCACGATAAGAAGTATGACACGGAGAAGACTCGGTCTAGGTCGATACTAGAATTTACCAAATTTATATCAGCACCATTGTGCTGAAGCCATGACAAGGTCATAGCCTATCACATTCCGTGTGACTAGGCTATTCCACAACCTTTTCATAACTACCACTTGCCATCATCATATTTTTATTATGGTTGAATATGTATAGTACGTATGAACTATGCAAGGTGGTGAATAATAAATATGAGCTAAGTTAGCAAACAACACACCAAAAGTAACAAACATGCTTGCCTGGTTCCACGTGGTCGGGATCAAGCTCGGTGCAGTCGGCGTCCGGTATTTCGGTGTCGGAATCTACGGTATAGATCAAACAAGGGTATAAGTGGTACTGCCTAGCTAGTGGTCTTAAAATATTTTTAGAAAATCTTGAAATAAACTAGGCATTACCAGCAACAATTTGCAAAAAGAATCACTGAAAAATAAGTTATGGATCAAAAGTTATAGCCAAAACATTATCATGGACTATTTTGTAATTAGTTTTAATAGAAACAGGGGCTAGACTGAGATTTAGTCAAAACGCCCGAAGGGAAAGATGTTTGCCCGAAAGGAAAACGACAACTGGCCGAATACGTTTCAACGAAACGCTTCGGAGGGAGAGAGAGACACTGACAGAGGGGTCCCCCTGTGAGGTTCGAACGCTCCACGTCGCCAGAGGCTTCCAGCGATCACCGGCAATGCTAGGAGGGAGAGGAGAGCCAGCTGGGGGTGCGGGTGCACTCACCGTTGACTCGCCTCACTGATGGAGAGGGATAGGATAGCGGGGGAGGCCTCATGTCAACGGCAGCAGATCTTCGGCGGCAGCAACTCCGGTGACGCGAGGAGATCGATGACAGAGAGCCTCTGCGATGAAATTGAGCACGGCGTAAGCAAGGGAGGGGCTCATGGATGCAAACGAAGGCCTCAGCGGTCCTACCTCTACTTACACTGCACGGGAGTGGCCGGATCCCGAAGCGGATCAGGGCGGCCGGAGCTGGGGAAGAAGGCCCCTCGAGGACCCCTTCCTGGATCGGCTAGTTCCTAGTGGGGAGATGGAGAATGTGGAAGAGCTAGGCGAGGTCAGAAGCACTGGGGGGAAGCTCTCTTTATAGGCGCCGCGAGACAAGTTACAACATTAACTCCAACGAGCGATTCCGGCGATGCAGGAGCTAGGGCAGGCGGTTAGTTGGCTAGGATCGCACCTAATCGGTACTGGGCTCCATTTTTGACCAGAGGGAGGTTGGTCATCGACCGTGGCAACGCGGCGATGATGCGGCCATTTTTGCACACTGCGGCTGCAGAACTCGTGCTCTGAGCTGCACGGTGCGTGGCGACGGTCTTTGCGGAGCACAGGGTCGAGGAGGGGCACGGGGCGGCATCAGGAGCAAGGGGCGGTGCTGGGCGGCGCGGGATCGAAGCAGGGAGCTGTTGCGGCTGCTGCAGAGCCGCTGCCAGGGCTTTGGCCGGCTGTGTTGGTGAGATATCGACGAGAGGAAGAGGCCAAGCCTCCGGCCACACTGAGGATAGGACCGAGGCACAGGAGCAACGGCAAAATCGCTACTACTGGCGAGATTGACGAAGGGGGGAAAGGTTGCGCTCTGTCTCAAGTTTGGTTTGAATTAAATTCAGACAACTTCAGTGAGGTGCAGATTAGGTGCTCGACAGAAAGAAAACTCTAGCTAGAAAAAGAATTTGATGCTGAATTTCGGAGGGGAGCACTCTCATTGGAAGAAAATATGGTGCAAAAAAATTCAGAATTTTTGGTGGAGTTTAAGGCAGGTTTGAATCAAAAATGAGTTTCAGGGGTCAAACTACAGTCAAACAAAATTTGAAATTTTCAAACTTGAGGACCCAAAGTTTTTGCTGGAATAGGTTGAGGATACTAAGGACTACAAACAACCAAGGTTTGGGATCAAGATCCCAAAGGAAAAAGGAGGTTCCCTTGAAAAATTCTTGGAGCTCAAACTGATTACACAAATTCCCATTTTAGAAATAAAAATAATTGGGGTGATCCAACCCTTCTAAATCTTTGGAAAACTTTCAAAAATAAGACTAGGGATTAGGAGAAGAGTTAAAATATTTAAAAATAGAATGGTGAGTAATTCCCTTTGAAGAATTAATAAATAAGCTTATGTAGAAATCCAAATAAAAAATAAAAGGAATCCAATTCAAGAGTAAAAGAAATATTCTTCAACCATTTCAGTCATGGGAAAGGGGCAAGAGGATATTTCTGAATTTGATTGGTGGAGAAGAAGCTCAAAAGTTTTCTCTCATGGAGATTAGCAAGAAAACTTCCAAGTTCTTGTCAAGTCAAAAATTCAAATATCAAGGAAATCAAAGAAAATAAAAGTTAAAAAATCTTGGGTGTTACACCCACCCTCGCGTAGTTCATGGCACCAACACCCCCGGCCTACAACGTCGTCAACATGCTAGGGAGCTGCGGCGTGCTTACCGTCGTGCAGGACATCAAGTAGGCCTCATGGGTGTTCGGGTTAACCCGTAAGGCCGCGACCGCAAAGCGTGCCGACTCCAAGGGAAGGCGCGTGCCACGGGGGACCTAGGAGACGCCCTCGACATCGCGTCCGCGAAGAAGAAGCAGTTGTTTTCCCAGGACCGGGCGGAGATGAAGCAAGTGCCGGCGGACAAAGGGAGCCTGACCCCCACCTTCATCATCAACCGAATCTTCCCCGAGACCAAGAGAAAGCATTGGTGGATTTCCTCAGGACGAACAAGAGCGCATTCGCCTGGAGTGCATCCGACCTTGTGGGGTCCCCAGAGACGTCATCGAGCATCACCTCATGGTATGCCCGAACGCGCGTCCGGTGAAGCAGAAGGCAAGGATGCGGGCTCCACAGAAACAGGCCTTCATAGATTAGGAGGTGCGTAAGCTGAAGGAAGCAAGGGTCATAAGGGAGGTGCGCTACCCAGAGTGGGTGGCAAACCTGGTGGTTGTCCCGAAGAAGTGTGGGAAGGAGCGCATGTGTGTCGATTTCACGAGCCTCAACAAGGCCTGCCCTCACGACCCGTTCCCGTTGCCACGCATCGACCAGATCATGGACTCCACTGCAGAGTGCGACCTTCTGTGCTTCTTGGACGCCTTCTCGGGCTACCACCAAATCAAGATGGCGGTGGAGGACGTTGATAAGACGGTGTTCCTATCTCCGTGTGCGGTGTACTGCTACGAGTGTATGCCTTTCGACCTGCGAAACATTGGGGCGACCTTCCAGTGGTTGATGCACATTGCCTTGGGGCCGTAGCTCGGGAGGAATGTGGAAGCCCACGTCGACGACATCATGGTCAAGTCAATGCAAGCCAAAACCCTAGTGGAGGATCTGGAATAGACCTTCACCAGCCTGCGGGAGGTGAACTTGAAGCTCAACCCCGAGAAATGTGTCTTCGGAGTCCCATCAGGCATGCTACTTGGCTTCCTGGTGTCGCACCGGGGGATCGAGGCTAACCCAGTAAAGGTAAATGACATAAACAAGATGAGCACGCCCACAACCCTCAAGGAAATGCAGAAGCTGGCACGGTGTGTTACCTCCTTGGGATGTTTCATCTCCAAGCTTGGCGAGTGGGGGCTGCCCTTCTTCATGATCATCAAAAGGAAGGGGGGCTTCGAGTGGACCCTAGAGGCTGACGCTGCCTTCGAAGAGCTCAAGCGTTACCTCACAAGCCCACCAGTCATGGTGGCACCTCGCCCTCGGGAGCCCCTGCTTCTGTATTGTTGCCTAATATTTTATTCTTTTCTTTTCCGAGACTAATCGTGCCTGACCCGACAATACTTTTCGTGTTGAGTGGTCATCCTTTGACCCTAGGAATTCGACGCTTGCTTGGGACGTTGCCGCAAATGATGGATTCCTATTCGAACTGTATTGGGGCTTGGATTTTTGAATGGAGTGCTGATATTCTACATCGACGGTCTAGAAACAATTTCCATCACGGACGCTGAAATTCTGATTAACATAGCAAAATAACAATGATCATGTGGATTTGTCAAGCCGTACGACAAGGATGGTGTTGCTGTCGTAGAAGATACGTTCGCGATGCCTTTGTTATCACCTGCCTAATCGCGGGCGTCTTGATCCCTAGAAGAGATCCCTCCAGGAACAAAACATCACCGTGAGCATGCCTCACGGTGGGCGTCAATTGTTGTGGTTTTGTCACTTCAAATGTTCTCGTGAGAGAATTTAGGTGTGAGCCCAGCACAACTAGTTAGCGGATTGAATGGGGTTAGTTGGAACCGAGAGACGTGAGTTTATGCACGTTCAGCCCCTACGATGGAGGTTAAAGCCTACGTCCTGCTTTTGGTGTTATTGATGATGATGATCTCGATTACAAGGGTGTTATTTCGCTACCTCTAGTCTTAAGGGTTTCTCACATGTCTATCTCCCATGACTAGTCCCTCTTGGGGTGCCTTCCCCTCCTTATAAAAGTTGAAGGGGTAGGCTTATATGTAGAGTCCTACTAGAAATGGGACCAGTCTCTCTTCTATTGCAAGCTGAATCCTAATCCGGGTCTTGCTTCCCTTGTGAGGAAATTTTTCCCTCTTCATGGGCCTTTTCTATGAGCTGGGCCAACATGTCTTTCCATGAGCCACTATATCAATCCAAGTGCAATCCACGTAACTTTTGCATGATGAAACTTGTATGACATGGAAACTTAGCTTTCACCTAATAAATTTTGTGCTTCATGGCTTTCACCTTCCATTCATTTTGCATCATATCATCATGGCATTCCTTCCTTTTATTTCTCCTTGTTGCTATGGTGTGTTTGAGAGGAGTGATGGTGTGATGTGGTGCTTGCTCCAAGTGGTATGTTCCTCATGGAACCCCTCCCCCCCCTTCAAATTCTTTGAAAAATAACTTCAACTCTCTCTTTAATTCAAGTTTTGTGTTATGTGGTGAAATTTTGCTTGTCCAACACTTTCCTATAAATGTTGCTAGTCCTGTTAATATTTGGTGCATTTCTAAAATCCTTCTTAGCCATGTTCTATTTTTCTATCATTTTAAAACTTTCAACACATATTTTAAATGGTCCAAAAATGGGCATTTAAATTTAGTATCCTAAATTGTCAAAACCAATTTGATTAAATTGCTAATATTCCTAGGGGCCTATGTATATATGTTTATTATCCCCGCTTTATTTTCTTTCTTATTTCTCCTTTCTTTTATCTTTATTTTCTGGATGAGGAAAATTAAGGAAAAGGAAGAAGATGGGAGAACCCACCTAGCTCCTTGGTAGCGCGGCCGAGCTCCTTATCCCTCGTGACCCAGCAGCAAGCACCAATACAACGTGGCCCAACTCCTCTTCACCAACAGCCACCTCCTCCCTGTGACATTGTCGTCTTCCTGCATAGATAGAGAGAGCCACGTGCGTCGTGTGGACGCTGAGGCGTCGTTTGATCCCCTCCTATAGGACCACGTCCTCACCTAGGGTTCCTCTCCCTTCCCTCCTCGAGTTGAAACTCCTATCTTTCCCTTCCCCTAGCTCTTCTGGTAAATTCATAGAGAGATCCAGGGAGGTTCAGAGAAAGAAGGTGCAATGCCGCCATCGTTGACGTCGTCCTCGCCTCCTGCCAGCTTCTTCGGATCCTTCAAGATGTCTCGAAGCTCCCGCCGTCTTCCTCGACCCGCTTCGGGAGCTAGGAGGTGGAGATCGCCTTCATGTTGTCGACTTCATCTTTGTCTTCCTGGTGGACCAGAAGCTCTAAGCACCTCATCGCCTCCGCCATCCGCAGTCCTAGACCAGTGGTAGCGTTGCCCTATGCACCCAAGATGTCTCGGGTTCAACCCCCCCCCCCACCCGAGCCCCTTTTATTTTCCTCGTGTGGTTAGATTGTTGAGTTACTAACAATGGGTCCGTGGACCCACCTGTGATGCTCTCATGGGGCCCTCGTATCACTGTATGTGGGACCCCACCGTGACTTAATAGTTTTCGTCATTTTACTCGACTAGATTGTCAATTTACCAATTAGGGCAAGTTCTAGTTCTGGCATTTCAAATTTAATCGGTTCCCTATTTGGGCATATGCCAAATCTGGCATATACTAGGTTATACCCACTTGATGTAGTTTTGTTTGTGGTTTGTGGATTGATTTCCTACCGCAATATAGGCTTATGATATATGAATTTGGGGTAGAAGAATCCAGGGAATTCATGTGTGGCATTATATTTGTCCTTTGAGCAAGTTGATGTGCATGATAAACCTTGTATGAAGCAATCCTTGCAAAATTTATTAAACTTGTGAACATGAAAGTTGTAGTGAGTTTAGTGCACTAGGCCCTGGTATTTTTCCTTGCCATGATAAACCTTGTATACATGTAGAATTCTTGTTGTCAACATGCTATGTCAATGTTGCTGATTTAGTAGGGTGAAATATGGCTAAGTCTGAATCTGTTATTAAGTAGTTGTGTTTCCATGCGGTTTGCTAAGCATCTATAGGTTCTTTGTGCTAGTGCTATGGTGGGAATGATAGAGCATTTTTCCCACTGTTACCTGGTGCCCATACTTTGCAATATATGTTTTGCATCATAGCTATTCTTCCTATCAAACATGCCATGCTGATGTAAACTGCTATGAATTTCACCTTGTGATTTTTTCTAAGTCTAAGAATCTGCTAAGTTCACCATGCCATGTTGAGAGGATGCTATCAATGAATCTGTGTAGTATTTCCTCATTGCTAGTTGGTATTAATTGTAGTACTTGTTTACTTCTATCACTCTGATATAGTTCATGACATGAAAGTCTCTATAGCATAGTGTTACATTGTTGCCAATATACCACCATGGTAACTTTGCTTGTGTAGAAGTCACAATCTGTTACGTTTTATGCCATCTTGTGATCTTGATTGCCATAGATCCATGTTGCTATCCATGTTGTTGTTTGAATGTGTTATTGTGCATCATGTTTACTTCACCTCCAGGCCTTGGTTGAGCATAACAACTTGTTGTAGCTGTTAGTTTTAGTATGTGCAATGTGACATGTTGTTGTTTTGGACAAATTGGTTGTAGAATTCTTTGCACTTTGTGAGAGTTGTACCACTTTGTTTTGCATGATCTTTAGGTCCATTCCACCTCGAATTTCGTCCCAATCCAGTGGCATATTTCAGATGCCAAGAAATTGCACATAACCTCTCTCATATTCCATTTTATCATTTTCTCTAGTACCTTTAGTACCTTGTTGTGAGAGTCCTGGGAGATCTGTAATTGTGACGTTCTTTATATGCATTTGTATCATTTTCTCGTGATCAATTAATTTTTGCAATGTTCATGCATGTCCAAATAATTAATCTTGAGGTTCTGTCCAGAATGATAATAAATAAATAATTGCATGAGAAAGACGACTAGTGTAGCATTGGCATGTTTCATTCACATCATATTCGTGCATCATATTGTTTGAGCATCGTGCCGTGGATGTGTGTTCATTGGATGTTGGATTTTATTTTGGGTAGCGCCGGCTATCGAGTATGAGTACAAGGATCGTGTTGAGAACGTTCCTCAAGAGCAAGAGTTTTATCCCCACAAAAGAGGTGACATGCAAGATGATCGTTGACCTTGATATCGTTTCTAATTTTATTATGCTTAGGTGTCTCGTTTCTCTCATTAAATATAGCCGCCTACCAACTTAATATCAAGCCTCCCAAAAATGCCATAATAGTCCACTAACCCCTCCACTTCCTAGCAAACACTGATTGGCTACGTCAGCGCTTGCTCCACCCTTCTTATAGCGTTCTAGTTGCAGGTGTAGGGTGATCCATGTGTTCATATGGAGATTTGGGATATCATCTTATTCTTGCTATTTAATTTAGCACACATATATACCTGGTAAAAGGAAGAAGGCTTGGCCTTTTGCTTGGTGTTTTGTTCCGCTTTTGCTGCCCTAGTTTCTGATTACCGGTGTTATGTTCCATATTGAGCGCTCCTAACATGCTTGGGGTTGTTATGGGTACCCGTTGATAAATCATATTGATGTAAAACTCGTCTGGCCAGACCCATCTTTGGTACTGTATTTGCTAAACAACTTAATAAAAATGCATAGGGAATAGCTACCCCGTTGATAATTAATCAACCCCCGGGACAGTGCCCTAGACGAGTGTTGGTCCAAACCAGATCATCGTGCGGGGCCACCCCGGGGAAACTCGGGGGATTTCTTTCATGCTAATGTACACTTAGCTTATCAGACGTGTCCTAACAATGATATGTGTGGCTCTTATCGGGGTCGTCACCATATCGGGCGGTCTTACTGGATTTGTTTTACCATTCTCGATATATCTTGTGCATGGGATTCCGAGGATACTTTGAGCTATCTCAAGGTTGAGGTTTTCCCACCAGGAATCCAAGGAGATCACGGGTTTTCCTTGGTCAAGGTTTTCCTACGTAGCTTGTGGTAGCTTGTGATGGACTAGTTGGAGCACCCCTGCCGGGTTAATATCTTTTGGAAAGTTGTGCCCACGGTATCCGGTTGTAGAAAACTTGAAGTAAACGAAATTAAAATATGCAAACTGCATGCGTAACCATGATTGTGTCTACTCGTGGGTTTTTACTCCAAGAGAGGACACGGTGGGGTTATGACTAACATAAGTAGGTGTTTAGGATCACTTCTTGATCATTCCTAGTCCACGTCCATTTATGCGTAGACCACCCAATTTTAATTGTGTACTTGTAAGCTAGCCAACAAACATATGCTTAGTGTCGCTGCAACCTCACCACCTTACCACACCTCACCCATTACACCACAGGTACAGGTACCATAGATTTTGAGGCAAACGATGCTTCGCAGCTCCAGTGGGAATATGAAGAGGAGAGATGGTGCATGTACGTGATCTACCCGAACGAGTAGAGGGGCCTTGGTCGTCTCCTGCGATAGTTAAATAGACTTCATTGCTTTTACCATTTGCTTTCATCCGTAGTCGGACCTTATCTTCTCGATGTTTGAATAAATGTTGTATGACTTGTAATTTAGCGTGTGGCGAATATAAGCCAACTCATAGACTCATCTCCTCTTTAAATGTATCTACAATGATTTCTATACTTGTAAAACGCCAACATGCGTCTCTATCCGTCTTAAGGCCTCGACCCCAAATACGGATAGTGTCGCATATTGGACGTTACAAGTTGGTAATCAGAGTCGTACTACCACAGGAGCCCTTTGCTTTATCGAACTTGACAGAGTCGAGTCTAGTGAAAACTATTTTGAGTCTAGTTCTATCGGAGAGTAGGATTCTTTTACTCCTCTTCCCTGCTCTGATGAGGAATTATGATTTAGGAATTTTAATTCTACCCCTCTTCTTGCTCAAAAAAAATTAGGATCACGCGGGTATTTTGGAATCTATATGAGGCCGATGTGATGGAATTCTATACTTGGTGCCTCTTGTTTCCGAGGAGTGGAGCTCCGAGGGGTTTTCGATACATTGTTAACTTTCATCTTCCTTAGTATCTCACCACATGGACATCAAAACACTTTAATACTTTGATTGGTGAAAAATAGTACCATGAATTTTCCCCGGTCCTGGTGGAGATAGCTCGGATGATCTACCATGATTGGTATCGCCGTTGTTTCGAAGGTCTAAGGTAGATGAGTTCGCGGAACTTCTTCAATTTGTGTTGACTGTTGAGGGAAAGGTCATGCAATTGATTACATTGAGTAGGTACCTAGACCCGCAACATGAGAGCATAACCAAGAAAGATTTCAACAATTCTCAGGTGGGAATTCAAGTAGTCACCTAGGAAAATTCTTCATCGGTTGTATGTTGGGACATACATTTGTTCTAAGAAATTCTTAGCTCAAAAACTTGTCAATTGCAACTGGCTTCCGAATATTATGTTGTCGTCACCAATGTGTGGAAGCATTCTTACTAATTCTAGTTTGAACGCAAATTTATAAGACTTCATATTGCAATACTTCTAGCCTTTGATTCAGCTTATTAGCTTCATCTTTTATCTGTAATCTAATATTCATGTCCATCTCGAGGATGGCAGAAGCATCTCGTCGGAATTAAGGTCATGATGGGGAGCAGTCAGACCCTCCACCACCCCCTCCTCCTCCTCAGGAGGTGTGGCCACCATTGATAGTCGCGACCAACGCGAACACTCGGATGCTGCTTCAGATGATGCAAGAAAGGAATTGTATTGGTATTTCCTTTGCAAATGCCATGGGGTGTCTTAGATTATGGTTTGGGGCCGACGAGCGCCGGTGGTGTCTCAGAAAGGGTGTAGGTGCAAGACACATGACGACGATATACCCAGGTTCAGGGCCCTCTCGTGAGGTGAAACCCCTAGTCCTATCGATGTGAATATAGGTGATCACAGTATAATGGTGCTCCTTGAGTTGCTCGCGAGGAAGGTGACAGAGCTCTCGCTTGGTGTGCTATCTCGGGGGTTTCGATACTCAGGTTTCGTCGGCCCCTCTCTCGAGGGGTTGGGCTTTGGCTTCATAGGCCAGCCAGGGATGTACAGTAGTGGGGAAAAGAAGTGGGCGGGGCCCGGCTGCCAGCCTCTTCGGCTGGCCACGGGGCCCGCCGGTTGTGAGGTCTTTTCTAGTGCAGGGCCCACCGGCCGAGCGCTACACTTGCCATTACGCCGGCCATCACGGAGTAGGTAGGTGCATGCATGGATAAAGGGCCGCCTCGCCCTGTCAGCATTGGGAGTGACCGGTGGCCCTGTAGCCTTGCTGCCCTCGCATCATGACACCCGTGGCCATGCATGCTTTTGCATCAGGAGTCTGGTCTCGTCATAGTACGTTGGTATAGCCGGATCGGACGGGCGCTAACGTGCCGGCTGCCGTTGGGGCTAGTCGGACAGCAACACGACGGCTAGATGGGCAGCGTGTGGCCAGCCGGCCCCCAAATGTCTTGGAGAAGGGTTTCCTATGCTTTGGTATTCCCACTTGCCATTACCCCGTCGATATCCCCCGGAAACATTGGGGTCCAAAGACCTCCGGGCAGTGGTTTTCCCCCACCCCCAAAGATTGATTGTAGTTGGAGTTGATGCGCCCATCGGAGGAGGCGGGCGAGACGCCTGGCCTCCAGTCGGCTGGGGCGGCAGCCGGCCGAGGGCTAGCCGGACATCGCGGTGCCTAGGGCGGTAGCAGGCTGAGTGCCAGTCAGACATCGCGGCGCCTGGGGCCCGTGACGATGCTTCAGCCTTGGCGTCAGCCGGCGTGTGCCACATGTGTCCCACTCGTGGGCAGCGGTCCCGCCACCACATGGGCGACGGGGCGTCGCCGCAGGCCTCGCCCCGTGGACGGGATCCTTTTTGGCCGCGGGCCACCGATTGGGGTGTCGTGCGTGTTTAATGCGCGTGAGCGTCATGGGTTAGTGAGGGCGTCGGAGTAATTGATCCCACGCCCCCACGTATCCCTAGGTTTAAAAGGGGGAGGGGATGCCGTGGCTGCCATTGCCTTCCCACTCCTCGCCTTCCATCTCACACTCGTGACACTTGAGAGCTCGCCGCCGTTCCTCCCACCTCGCGCTCGTAGCACTCTCCTAAGGTCTATGTGCTAGGGGGGGAGGTCTCGAGCTTCTTCTTCCTCGTCCACCATCGGTAAACGTCGAGATGGAAGCGCCACCCATCGTTTCATGGGAGGGTTCTATGATGACCGACTACCACATCAAGTTCCTTCGACGGACGCAGAGGATCCCATCCGCCGAGCGCTTCGACACGCGCGCACCCGGGGGCGATCTTGTGTTGGAGCCTAGCATCGGCGAGTGCGTCTTGTTGAGCATGCACTTCACCGTTGGCTTCGGGATGCCGGCAAGCCGCTTCCCGCGGCCGTGCTTAGATCTCTTCGGGCTCGAGATGTATCATCTAGGTCCAAACTCGATGTTGTATCTTGCATGCCTCGCCACCCTGTGCAAGGGGTACCTGGGTTTCTAGCCCTTTCCTATCTTGTTCCGCTCTTCTTCCACTTCCGCGCCCAGAAGAACAATGAGGTGCCATACTCCTGCGGAGACATGGTGGTGAACTCGTGGTGGAATGGGAACTTCCCAAAGATGAAGTGGATCAACTCCTTCAAGAAGTGGAAGTGGTCCTTCTACTACATTCGCAACATCGAGGAGGGGCGGGACTGGGTCAACCTCCCGCCATTTGCCGATGCGACGCCGACTAGTGTGAACTGGAGTCTCAAGGTGTGCAACAACGAGATGACGGTGATTACAGGCCGGCTGAAAGAGCTCCAGGCTTCCAAGGGGTTGATGCCCGCGGACCTAGGGCGGCCTTCATCTCCTGAGGGGTGCTTCCACTGCAGGAGCGGCCACACCGGATCTGCGACATGGGTCTCCAGAAAGACCCTTGCCAGCTATCAAATGTCGAGCTGCTGCCGGGCATGATCGCCGCCAGGGAGAATGCGATCACCCAATTCAGGCTGGACGTGGAAGGGTAGTGGTTCGGCATGGAGCCGTTCTATCACGATAACCCTGCGCCACAGGTAATATCTGTATGCATCGAGTTGCTCTTACTTTTCCATGTGGTGATTGACGTACGATCACGCTTCTCTTCAGCTCTTCACCAGCAAATTACGTCGGACGGTCCAAACTCGCAAATCTTTGCACCCGACCGCACGGACTCCAACTCCGAGGACTACGAGTCGGACGGGGGCAACCTCGTCTGTCCTGGGGACTCGAAAGCGCCAAATGCAGAGGGGGAGGAGGAAGAGGAGGAGCCGACTGGCGCGACCACCGGTGGGGCCCGGACATCAAGCTGTCCCTGCCCCGATGTGATTTTGAAAGACTAGGCCGCCCCGGCGCCACCAACAAGGAGGGAGCACGGAGCTTCTTGCTGGGGGCCAGCCGGCTGTGGGGCAGTTGTCCGCTACCATATGGGCCCCGACTCGAAAGAGAGTGCACCTCCCAACTGCGTGCAGCCAAGGCGGCCACAGTGGCCGCCTTGAGTGGGCCTTTGCCTAGGGCGACCAGAAGCTAGACAATGCTGGTGACCCTCAAGGCTTGTGCCTTGGAGGCTTCGTCGGCACGCACAGAGACATGCTAGGAGCCGTCCCCTGAGATGGAGGTGCCGTCGGATGTGGAGCCGGTGGGGGACAAGGTGATAGGTACGGCATCCGACCAGGGGCGTCGGGACGGGTCTTAGGCTATGGGCAATGATGACCGCCTCTGGTCGTTTCGTTGGTGCAACCGAATCCGGCGGCACCGGGGGTTGCTGGTACTGGCGGGCCGGCCGAACGGGTCAGTCTATGTCCGCCCTCTTGGACGAATGGGCCAAGCTGAGCCACGTCGTGGGGTCAGCCAGGGCAAGTTACTCGGCCTACGGTCAGGCCCTTGTGACGGCCGCCACGGCAGACGTGATGGCATAGTTCTACCAGGGAACAGCCGCATTTGCCCAGTCAGCGAGCAACTTTGCGTTGGTGGAGAAGGCGGTTCACATAAGCCGTGTGGAATTTTTTCTCTTCGCGTGTTTTCATGGGGGCGTGCGAACGCACCTATAGGGTGTAGTCCCCGAGATTCGGGCTAGCTGCGCGACTGCATGGCTAGCGGGCATATCTTCTGTCTTTTGATCTGCTCTCATGTTTTGTTCTCAGGCTAATGCAGCGAAGCGTCAAACACTCTTCAGGGAGGCGGCCGCGTTGTTCCATTACAGCAAGACCTCGTACTTCAAGGTGCGGAAAGAGTTCAAACTCCGGATGACCGAGCTGCAGAAGGCCTGCAGTATGTCTTTGAATTGGGGGGTGCGTGCGAGCAAACCCACTAGGTGTACTCCCAGAGATTCAGGACGGCTGCGTGGTAGCATGGTAGCCGGGCCAAATCTTCTTTGCTTTGGTGTTTCTTCATCGAGCCGGCTGCTGATGTCGAGTTTTATTTTAAGGGGGCCATTTCGGAGGACGAGGTGGCAAAGTTGCGCTGCTCGCTTGCCGATGTCCGGGGCAAGCGCGATGAAGTGGACAGCGATCGTGACTGGCTGAGGAAGGATCTTGAATCCGAACGGGCGGCCGTAGGGTAGCTGAGGGCGAAGGTGGAGCGGCTCACCGAGGCGCTCCAGCAAGAGATGGCAGTTAAGGAGGCGGCGTCGTTGGCGTTGCTTGCGATTGGGCAGGAGGCGGAGACTCTCCGTGCTAAGGTTGCTCGGCTCGGGGAGGAGGTCTGCCGAGCGGAGGCGGCCATGGCGAGGGCGAAGCGAGAGGCGGCCGCCGCGCTCAAGATCTTCCACGAGGTGGACGAGATCTTCGCCGGTGAGTGTCTTGGTCCTCATTTGTTGTGTTTCATTGATCTTTTTCTATGATCTTTCATCGGGCAAACTCGTTTTCGAGAGACCCAGCCGCATGCGGAGTGGGTTGTGGAGGCCGCCAAGAGCTGCGCCAGGAGGGGTGCGAGGTGGATGCTGACGTCGGCTGGGGGATGGAGGAGGTGGTCCTTGCGTGCAAGATCTGACTAGCCTATTTTTGAGAGATCTACGAGCGGCTTTAGGCGGCAAGCGTGAGCCTTATCCAGGCTCTTTGGCCCAGCTGGGTGGCGGAGATTCCCTTCAACCGGGTCGCACGATAGCTCGAACAATCCATGGACCGATTTGACGCGTGCAGGGCATCGATGATGAGGGGTGGTGCTCGGATGGTGTTGGCCTTTGCCCTCTCTTGACATCCAGGCATTAGCCTGGGCCAGCTGGCTACCATGTGAGCGGAGGCACGAGCAGATTTGGCGCAGCATGACGATGCCATTGGATTTCGGGCCAATGAGCTTGCCAGCTATGCTTTGCCGGATATGTACTATCCCGAGCTAGGGGGGACGACACGCACATCCCGGAGGACAAGTTCGGCGTCCCGATCACCTATAGCGATGAGGAGGTCGGCTCTAGCTTGGAGGACCCTTCTGCCGATGACGAGGTCGGCGAGGTGGATGCCGGAGGGGCAGTCGCGTCCCTTGTGGAGGCGGTGGATCCGCCTATCGGCAATGCTGAGGTGGGCTAGAAGACCCCGCCGGCTGGGGCCATGGAGATGCCCCAGCAAGGAACTCCCCTGGCTGTCGACGCGGAGGCTAGCCGGCAAGCTCCACCGGCTGGCGACATCGAGGTGCCCCAGCACGAGACTCCGCCGGTCATCAAGATGGAGGCCAGCCGGTAGGTTCCACCGGTCGGTGACTCAGCCGTGGGCGAGACTCCCTCGCCGGCTGGTGACGGGGACGCGGCACCGCAGCTGCCCGCTATGTAGATGTTTAGCTTTGTGATTTCCTCACTCATGAACTTTGTTATGAACAAGTCCATCCACTCCGGGTGTATGTCTGATGTAATGCACTCTCGGCATGGTGCCGCTATCATTTATTAATGTCATGTAGTTATTTTAACTTGGTTGTCGTTTGTCGGTCCGTTCGGTACTTTTCTTGCCTTGGTCGTTTTCCCATGTGCCTTGGTCCTTTTGCCTTTTTTCCTGCCGGCCAACCGGCTTGGGGACTGTGGCCGGGCAAGGAGTGGGCTGGCAGAGGCAGGGTGTTTGTACTTTAGAATGTTGCAAGTTGGGTTTTGAACAAACCAAGTAGCGCGGCCGGACCCGGACCGCCCCTTGTCGGCTTTTCCTATGTGCCCCGCACATGTGCTTATTCGCTCGCCAGTCGGACAAACAGGTTCTGGTTTGTAGCCGGCAAGGGTTAGGCCGCCTAGGAGGGGGTATAGTGCTTTGTCGAGCCGGGGAGAGATTGGGTGGGCCGGCCAGTCCCCGGGCCGGCTGGGTTGGTCTAGGGCGGCCGGTGAAAGGAAATAACTAAGCCATAGATAGGAATGGAAAAGTTGTCCCCTAGTCCTTCTCGAGGGTGTCGGTTGTTCACCGATTTGCTCGAAAGGGAGTGATAGATACATACACTTGCTTCAACTATAAAATGGGCGGAGAGATCCGCATTCCACGGGCGCTCTGTCTCGAAGCCGGAGGCGTCCTTGTTGTTCTTTCTTGGCTTCTGTGCACCGATCAAGTAGTAGGCACTGTTGCTCAATGCTTGTTTTATGATGAAGGGGTCCTCCCATGGGGCGGACTCCTTGTGCTGGCCGACTATCCGTTGGATAAGCCGGAGCATCGGGTCTCCCTCACAAAATGAGAGGGGCTTGATCCAGCGGTTGTGATAGCGGCGCATGCCCTACTATTAAATGGTTGATGTGGACAACGTGAGCTGGCGTGCCTCCTTGAGGAGGTCGACACCGTCTTCTCGGGATTCTTTGGCGTTAGCCTCTGTGTAGAGGGTGACTCGCAGAGAGGCGAACTCGACGTCAGTAGGGATGATTGAAGAAGGGGGCTGAAACAGGTCGACCGACTTGGCATGGTCCGCAGGCTCCATAGCATAGCCGGAAGTTCCTCAACCCAGGCGTCGGCCGAGCGCTAGAGTGGCTCGACCGGCCTGGGCTTTAGGCCGTCGAGGATGAGACCGTTGGCCCAGTCCGCCTGGCCATGTGACTGCGGGTGGGCTATAGACGCAAGGTCCAGCTGGATTCCTTACTTCTTGAAGTAGCGGACGAGCACGCCTTTGCTGAAATTGGTGACATTGTCGGTGATGATACTGTTGGGAAGGCCGTAGCGGATGGTGATGTCCTCGATGAATGTGATAGCCATCGGGTCGTCAAGCTTCTTGATTGGCATGGCCTTGATCCACTTTGTGAACTTGTCGACGGCCACCAGGAGGTGCGTCACGCCGCCTCGGGCGGTCTAGAACGGGCACACCATGTCCAGGCCCCACACGGTGAAGGGCCATGTGAGTGGGATGACTTGTAGGGCTGCAGCTGGTAGGTGACTGCGAGCCTTGAAGCGCTGGCACCATTGCACTTGTCGACCAGCTATCTGGCGTCCTTCAGGGCATATGGCGAGTAGAATCCGTGGCGAAATGCCTTGGCCACAAGGGAGCGCGAGGCGGCGTGGTCGCCAAACTCGCCCTGGTGGATGTCGAGGAGGATTTCGCGGCCCTTGTCTGCCTCTACGCAATGCTGGAACACCCCACACACGTTGTGCTTAAATAGCTCGTTGTTGATGATGGTGTAGGCGGTGGAACGCGATTGGATCTGTTGAGCCTCGACCTCATCAGCAGGCAGTTTCCCTTTTTCGATGTAGTCGGGAAAGGGTTGCGCCAAGGACGGGGCCGTGACCACTGTTAGCACGACCGCCGTGACTCGGCTTGCCGGGACGGGGCCGACAGCCAGCAGGTAGGCTGTCGTGGTCCGGGAATCCGGCGAGAGGGGCCCCGAGGGGAGGCTAGCAACCCCGGGGCCAGGGAAGCAGTCCCCGGGCCGACTGGAGCGGTCAGTAGCTTGGCGGGGGGGCAGCCAGAGAGCTGGCTGCGGTAGCCCCCGAGTCGGCGTCGGCAGCCCCCGGGACAGGTGGAGCAGCCACCGGGTCCGTCGGGATGAAGATGGACTCGGACTAAAGAGATGGCATAATGGAGGGCTTATACAAATGCTCCATGGATACACCATCTCGGATGGCATGCCGGGTGGAGCTGATCTTCACGAGTGTGTTGGCGGCCTCGTTTCCGGCTCGAAGGATGTGATGGAACTTCCAGCCTTCGAAGCTGCCAGTTTGCTCTTGCACTAGGAAACGATAGCTGGCCATGTTTGTGTCTCTATTGTCCCACTCGCCAGTAACTTCTACACCACCAGGTCAGAATCTCCGAAGCACAGGATGCATCGAACACCGATATCCCTAGCCAACGTGAGGTCGTGGGTGAGCGCTTCATACTCCGCCATGTTGTTTGATGCGGCAAAGTTGATCTGCACGATGTACTGCAGTCGGACCCCCATCAGGGAAGAGAGGATTATGTTGGCCTCAAGGCTGGTGCGCATCTTCGATTAGTTGAAGTGCATGCGCTAATGGCTGGCGTTGGGAGGCGGCGATAGGTACTCCGACTCGGCCTAGTCGACAAGGAAATCCGTCGAGGCCTAGGACTTGACGGCTGTGCGGGACTCGTAGGCGATGTGTTGGTCGGTCGGTTGGATGGCCCACTTGGTGATTTAGCCGGCCGCGTGCCGGTTGCCCATGATATCTCCAAGGGGAGCGGTGCTCGCCACCATGACCGGGTGCTCCTCGAAGTAGGCTTGAGCTTCCGGGCCGGCAGGAACAGGACATAACACATCTTGTGGTAGTAACGATAGTTTTGCTTGGAGGCGGACAACACCTCGCTCAGATAGTAGACCGGCCATTGGATCGGCTGGGCCCGGCATGGCTCCGAGCGCTCGGCAACCATGACGATGATGACCACGTGATTGGTTGCTACGATGTAGAGCAATGTCGGCTCCTTGTCAGACGGTGCGGCTAGCACGGGCGTAGTAGTCAGCGCGCGCTCGAGGTCGTGCAGAGCCTCATCTGCGTGGTCACTCCAGACGAAGTTGTCCGCTTTCTTGAGCAAACGCTAGAGGGGGTGGGCCTTTTCTCCTAGCCGGCTAATAAAGGGGTTGAGCGAGGCAAGGCATCTAGTGATCTTCTACACATCGTCCAGGTTGGTCGGTCGAGCCATCTGCTTGAAGTCCCGGATCTTCTCCTGATTGGCCTCAATTCCCCGCTCGGAACACAAGGAAACCTAGGAGCTGGACAGCTGGAACGCCGGACATGCACTTCTCTGGGTTCATCCGGATCTCGAACACGCGCAGGCTCGCGAACATCACTTTGGGATCATCCAAGAGGGTGCGGCTTTCCTTGGTCTTGACCACAACGTCGTCCATGTATATGTGCACGTTGCCGCCAAGCTGCCTGTAGAGGCATCGGTGCATGCAACACTGGAATGTGGCGCCGGCGTTTTTAATACCAAACGAGATGGTGATGTAGCAAAATGCCTCGAAGGGGGTTATGAAAGTTGTTTTAGTATAAATGGCTGGATTAAGTTTAATCTAGTGGTAGCATGAGTAGCCTTCCAAGAAGGATAATAGCTCGTAGCCGGCCGTCGAGTCGATCACTTGATCGATATGGGGCAGAGTGAATGTATCCTTGGAGCATGCCTTGTTCAGGCTCATGTAGTCAATACACATGCATCAAGTCTTGTTCTTCTTCAGCACCAGGACTGGGTTCGCCAACCAGTCCGGGTGGAAGACTTCCATGATGAAGTCGGCTGCGAGCAGCCGTGCAATTTCTTCACGGATGGCCTTTCTCTTCTCCTTGATGAAGTGGAGCAGCGGTTGCTTGACCGGCTTTGCATTCTGTCGGACATGTAAGAAGTTCTCGGCATACTTCCTCGGGACTCCGGGCATGTCCTTTCAGGTCCACGTGAAGATATCCCGATTCTCATGGAGGAAGTCGACGAGCTCGCTTTCCTAGTTGTCACTGAGGTTGGCCCCCACCACGACGTACTTGTGAGTAAGGTCAGCTGGGTCAAAGGGGAATCTCTTGGTGTCCTTGCCGGCGGCCAGATGGAAATGGGCTTCCGCGGCAGGTTTCTTCAGCTTGGGCTCGAAGACGGCCACCGGCTCGCAAGCGAGCACCACGAGCCTGTCGATCCATCGTTGTTCCTTGGTGATGACGAGGGATTCGGCCATCTTAGAGTCGGCCAGAGCGCACTCGGTTGACTTCCTGTAGTCGCTGGTGACGATGATGATGTCATGCGGGCCTTGCAACTTCATCTTCAGATAGGCATAGTGGGGGACTGCCATGAACTTGGCGAGGGCGGGCCGGTGCAAGATGGCCTTGTAGGAGCTGAAGAGGTTGACGACCTCAAACCAGATGGGCTTGCGGTGGAAGTTCTTCGACGAGTCGAACAACCCATCAAGCTAGACATTGCCGACCGGGGAGCAAGAGTGGTGTGGAATGATGCCACGGAACACAGTCCGGGTCGGCTCGAGCTCAGACTCCAGGATGTCAAGCTTGTCCATGGTGTCACTGTAGAGGATGTTCATGCTACTACTGCCATCGATGAGCTCACGCGTGAAGCGGCATTTGTTTTTTCGGGAGATGAATGTGGGGTCGAGGACAAGCGCGTAACCGTCTAGCTTGGGCATCTCGGCCGGCTGATCCTTGCGTCCCCAGGTGATGGGTTTGTCCGACCAATGCATGTACTGGGGGACTGGAGGGACCATGGCATTGACCTTCAGCGCGCGCATGCTTAGACTATGCTTGTTGTCGTTCTCAGTGGTGAAGTTGATGTAGGTCGCATCCTACTAGGGGTAGTCATCCCGGGCGCCGCCGGCTCCTGGAGTGGGAGGTGTTGGTGGCGGCGGCAGCATGGTCGGCATACCGTCGCCTCGCGTGATCTTGGTAAACACCTGCAGTGGTGGGCCGTGTGCGTAGCCTACATGGCCCCGCTGGAACTTGCAGGGCCAATCGAGCATAGCCTCAAAGGTGTTTTTGGCCTGCCAGGGCTGCTTGCCCTCATTGGTGCGCTGACGCCGACTGGGGCCCGAGCCGTCGGCTATTCGGCAGCCCTCGAGGGCGGTGATGTGCTGGTTGCCGTGACGGGCATCCGGCTGGTCCGTCTTGTGCTTGCCCTGATCCAACTGGGATCGGTCGGCTTCCGGGGCGGTAGCCAGCTTGGTCACGGTTGGCTTGTTGGCCGTGTCGACGAGCACCGGGAGCTTCATGGAAGACTCGGCCACGGTGTACTCATCGACGATGGCCATCAGCTGTGCTAGGGTCGCCGGTTCTCAACGCATGAGCTTGTGCTTGAATAGGGTTCCATCTTGGCAGCCGTCGTTGAAGTATTGGATCACTTGCACTTCATGGACGCCCTCGAAGGAGTTGCGGAGCTCGGTTCATCGCGTGAGGTAGTCGCGGAGGAGCTCGGTCGGGCCTTGTATGCACAGGGCGAGCTAGCGAGGCTGGCCAGGATGCTTGTACGTGTCGGTGAAGTTTTGCACAAATGCCTCCACGAAGTGGAGCCAACCGTTGACATTGTCGGTCGGCACGTTGTTAAGCCAGGTCTGGGCCAAGCCGAGCTGCATGAGTGGTTCGTAGTGTACTACCACGCACTTGTTGCCGTTGGCGATGCTGACAGCGGTGGTGTGGTCGGTGAACCAATCCTCTGGCTTGGTCGAGCCATTGTACTTGGGGGTGTCATGTGCCAAGGTGGATCCCTTGGGGAACGGTTGTTGGGTAACATAGCATAAATTCAAAATTTTCCTACGCATATTCAGATCTTCCTATGGAGAGACCAGCAACGAGAGAGGGGTAAGAGCATCTTTGTACCTTTGAAGATCGCTAAGCGGAAGCGTTGCTAGAACGTGGTTGATGGAGTCGTACTCGCAGCGATTCCGATCTAGTGCCGAACTACGGCACCTCCGCGTTCAACACACGTGCAGCCCGGTGACGTCTCCCGCACCTTGATCCAGCAAGGAGGAGGGAGAGTTTGGGGAATAACTCCAGCAGCACGACGACGTGGTGTCGATGGAGAGACGAGGTCTCCCGGCAGGGCTTCGCCAAGCACCGGCAGAGAGGAGGAGGAAGAAGAGCGGGGCTGCGCCGAAAGAGAGGGAAAACCGTGTGTCCCAATGGCCAAAAGTGCCCGATATATATAGGGGGAGGGGAGAGGGGGTGCCACCCCTAGGGTTCCCACCCTAGGGGGTGCGGCAGCCCCCCCAGATGGGAGGTGCGGCGGCCAGAAGGTGGAGGAGGGGGTGGCGCACCATCTCGTGGGCCTTAGGCCCACCTGGCCTAGGATTTGCCCCCCCCCCTTTTTCTCTCCCTTGCGCTATGGGCTGAGTGGGGAGGCGCACCAGCCCATCTAGGGGCTGTTTCCCACCCCCACTTGGCCCACCTTATCTCCCGGGGTCGTTTCCCCCCTTCGGTGGTCCCCCGGGGCCACCTCCGGTGGTCCCGGTGGTCCCGGTACGTTACCGGTGATGCCCGAAACACTTCCGGTATCCGAAACCATCCGTCCTATATATCAATCTTTACCTCCGGATCATTCCGGAGCTCCTCGTTACGTCCGGGATCTCATCCGGGACTCTGAACAACTTTCGGTAACCTCGTATAACAATTCCCTATAACCCTAGCGTCATCGAACCTTAAGTGTGTAGACCCTACGGGTTCGGGAGATAGGCAGACATGACCGAGACACCTCTCTGGCCAATAACCATCAGCGGGGTCTGGATACCCATGGTGGCTCCCACTTGCTCCACGATGATCTCATCGGATGAACCACAATGTCAAGGATTCAATCAATCCCGTATACGATTCCCTTTGTCTATCGGTATAGAACTTGCCCGAGATTCGATCGTCGGTATACCTATACCTTGTTCAATCTCGTTACCGGTAAGTCTCTTTACTCGTTCCGTAGCACGTCATTGTGTGACTAACTCCTTAGTCACATTGAGCTCATGATGATGTTCTACTGAGTGGGCCCAGAGATACCTCTCCGTCACACGGAGTGACAAATCCCGATCTCGATTCGTACCAACCCAACAGACACTTTCGGAGGTACCCGTAGTGCACCTTTATAGTCACCCAGTTACGTTGCGACATTTGATACACCCAAAGCACTCCTACGGTATCCGGGAGTTGTACAATCTCACGGTCGAAGGAAAAGATACTTGACATTAGAAAAGCATTAGCATACGAACAATACGATCTAGTGCTAGGCTTAGGATTGGGTCTTGTCCATCACATCATTCTCCCAATGATGTGATCCCGTTATCAATGACATCTAATGCCCATGATCAGGAAACCATGATCATCTATTGACTAACGAGCTAGCCAACTAGAGGCTTGCTAGGGACACATTGTGATCTATTTATTCACACATGTATTACTGTTTCCTGTTAATACAATTATAGCATGAACAACAGACGATTATCATGAACAAGGAAATATGATAATAATCATTTTATTATTGCCTCTAGGGCATATTTCCAACAACGGTTCCTTCAGGATGCGTGGCCCGAAGCAGGGTGGGCCGACAGTGCTCTCCTCCTCAGCGGCCTAAGACCCCACCTGGTCGTCCAGCTGACGCGGGCCAACGCCCTCAGACATCGGACGGTAGGGCGGCTGCTGCTCGGCCGCCTGGTCGTGATCTTCGCGGTGGCTTCTTCCTGCTAGCTAGCGCTTTCCCTCACCAGTCGTCTATTTCGTGTGACTGTTGACAATTGACGGGCTCCGGTCTCGTTGACCGCGGCTGCTCGTGTTCCAGCTATCGCGGCGACGGTTTGCATTGACAGGCGCATATGCTTGGTGTGTGTCTCGCCGGCCAGACACGGGCCAGCGGGAACCGGCCGAGTCGCGGAACGATTGTTTCGGTCGCTCCTGCTGCGCGTTGGCAGCCTTCACAAGAACGCGGATGCGGTCCTACTGCACCTCACGGGCCACGCCCTCGAGCCCTCCTAGCTCGCTGAGGGCATCTAGCGCTTTCTCCTCCTTGAGCACGTGCGGGCGATGGCCGTCCAACTCCGTAGTTGCGGTTGCAGGGTTGGACACTACAGGGATGGGTACGCGCAGTGTGTCGATCATGGCACAAAGCAAGGTCTGGTACCCTGATGTAGCGCCAAACGAGATGGTGGTCATTACCTTTACGTGGGAGCAGAGGTCGCCAAGGTTGGTGGAGAGGCCGCCGTCGTCGGACGGTGGCCGTTCGTCGCAGCTGAGCACCTTGGTAGGGTACTTGTTAGGTACGAAAGCGGTGTAGATGCGGTGCGAGCCGAAGTGGACGATTGTAAGTGCATCTAGTGCCCCTTAGTGATTTTGGTGGTTTGAAGACTTATAGGTTAAGTATCTAATGTGTTCATGAGTGTACACATGATCTATAAGTCGCTGAGGAGTTTGAAATATTCGATGAATATCGACCCCTAAAAATGTATATCTTCGGCTGAAGAAATTGGTCTTCTGTTGAGGAATTGAAAAGCGAAGAAATTGCGATGAAATTGATATTCCTCATGAAGGTATTGAAGATGAGGAATTCGGTGTGTCCTAAAGAAAATCAATCTGAAGACTTTGAAGCATGAAGATTTATTCTTTCTGTTTTATTTTCTTCACTCTTGAGTCATAGGAACACCGTACTGTTAAAGGGGGTCGAGGTAACACTTTGGAATGAATTTCCTCAGGATGCTCAACCCAAGCCTAATCCTACCAAAAGTCTCATGTGAGGAATATGAGAGACATGAGGACTCTCATAGTTGAGGGTCCCGACCGTTACCGCAATTCGAGCCACATCACTGATCTTATCCACACCAATGGTCATATTATAAGGGCATTAATGTCAAATCATGTCTGGATGCTCCCAGGCTATAAATAGCCGCCCCCACAACCATTAGCCGGTTGGCTGCTCTGTTAGAAACTCACACTTATCATAAGAGCAACCCAAATTCCTCAGAGCCTTCGAGAGTAAATCATCAGTGAGGAAATACCCCAAACACCAAACTAAAAACCAAAACCAAGTGATTGAGCATCACTGAAGAAGTTGTTCCTGTGTGGGACTGAAGCCTTTTACCTTCGAGGATTGTGCATCCTCCAGACGGTTAGGCGTCATGGTCTAGAGCAATCCAGCAGTCAATTGTGGATCGCCGGGTGACCAAGTTTGTGAGGGTTTGGAAGTCTACCCTGAAGACTTACCACGAGTGTTGGGCGACGACTGTGTGTTCTTAGCTCAAGGAGAATACGGTAGGGACTGTGTGTCCTGGGACTGTGTGTCTTTTGATTTCAATACCAAGCCGCTCCAAACCAGATGTATAACTGTCACAGCAGTTGGAACTGGGTAATGAACCATTGTCTTCACTATGAAACAAATTCTATTTATTCAACTCTTTCAATTCCTCATATTGTATGTTGAAGATTTTCATTGTCACTGTTTGAATAATTTGCTGAAGAATTTCTCTGAAATTCCTCAACCCAAATTCTTCACAAGAGTTAATCCTCACAAGTTTTCTCTCTCCGTGCATATTGTGCAAACTGCTTTTCATATTCTTCACCTTGAAAACTGTTGTAGTGATACTTTGCACTCGTGATCCTTTGCTGTTTCTGCTGCAAGTTAGTCATCAGTGAGGAATTTTGTCAAAAGGAATTTCCTTAGTGATGAAATTCTATAAATATCCTATTCACCCCCCCTCTAGTCGATATAACACACTTTCAATTGGTATCAGAGCAAGCTACTCCCTTGTTCCGTGTGGTTTTGGTTTAACCACCTGGAGTTTTAGTTATGTCAACTGCACGCATGATCAAGGTTACTGTAGGAGTCCTACTTTCGAAGGAAAGGACTTTTCCTTCAGGAAGACCAAGATGCAGATGCATCTACAAGCTATTGACAATGATCTCTAGTATATTGTGGAACATGGTGTCCCTATCATCACTGCTACTGTCTCTGCCGTTGATGTGAAGAAATTCAAGCAACTTGATTCTCAAGCGAAGAATATCATTTGTGGCCATCTGAGCAAAGGTCAGTATGGTAGAGTGAGTGCTTTGGGCTCAGCAAAACTAATCTTGGAAAGGCTATCCAAAGTAAATGAAGGAGTATCAACCCAGCATGATTCTTGTGTTGATGTTCTTCGCAATCTTTTCAATCGCTTCAAGAGGCTTGACAATGAAAGTTGCCAAGATACCTTTGATCGCCTCACTTACATATCAAATGAACTACAAGCACTAGGAGCTCGAGACATTACTGACCATGAAGTTGTGAAGAAACTGCTAAGATATTTGGATTCTTCATTTGATACTTCGGTCCTGATGATTCAAGAAAGACCAGACTACAAGATGCTTGATCCTGGTGATATACTCTAAAGACTCAATACTCATGAATTCCAACAAGAAGAAAAGAAAGATCTGTATGGACCAAGCTATTCTATAACTCGTGCACTGAAGGCCAAAGCAATTTCCTCATCCGAAGAAGAAGACTCGGATGGCAGCATGGGTGATCCTGAAGAATTTGGACAGGAGCTTGCAATGCTCGTGAGGGAATTCCAGAAGTTTACAAGACATGGTTAGTTTGGTAAATCTTCAAGAAGAGATATGAGGAAATCAGAATTTTCATCTGAGGACTACAAGAAAAGTACCTGCCACAAATGTAAGAAATCAGGTCACTACATTGCTGATTGTCCTCGTTGGGTGAAGGAATCAAAGAAGAAGAAATACAAGGATGAAAGTTCTGATGATTCGAAGAAAAAGAAGAAATCTTCAAAATCCTCATCCTCAAAGTCCTCATCGCACAGGAAGACTAGTTTCAGAAAAGCTCGGGCACTTATTGGCAAAGAAATGGATTCTGAGGCAGAATCCGAGGAATGTGATGAAGAGGAGGGTTCCGACGAAGACTCAGAATCTGGACAGGCTAGTCTTGCACTTGCAACCACATTCGTTAGCAAGTCAATCTTCAACCTTGAAGAAAATGATAACACCATCCACGCCGATGACTATGTTGATGACTTCGCTCCAACCTATTGCTTCGTGGCAAAAGGTTCAAAGGTACCGAATGATGCTTCCTGCTCTGATTCAATTGACTGTGAACCTGATGATTATAAAAAAAACCCAGTTACAGTAAACTTGCTATCATTGCTACTAAACAACAAACTGCCCTAGAAAAGCTTCAGAAACTACTAGACAGAAGCGATGGTCTGTTGAATGATGAAATGAATCTTACCCAAATCCTCACTGAAGATATGAAAAGTCTTCAATCCAGATTTGATAATATTCCAGATCGTCATGTTACACTCCTCGCTGATCATGAGAAACTTTCCAATGAATTTCTTCAAAGGAAACTTGACCTTGAGAAGCTGAGGATTTCTCATGATGATCTTCGTATGGAAAATGATTCATTACTCTCTCAACAGATCAGTGTTGCTCAGGCTGAACTCATTCCTCCATGTCTTAAATGCATCGAACGTGAAACTGCTAATTCTTCACCAGAATCATCAAATGCTTCTATTGCTACAATTTCTTCAACTGCTCCTGTAGTATCAAATTCCTCACTTGAGGAAACCACAAATGTCACTGATGAAAATGCAGGGCTGAAGGAATTGTATGTGGCAGGCATGTACAAAAGTCTCAAAGGGCACCAAACCCTTTGCGATGTGCTCAAAAAGCAGGTTTTCAACAGGAACCCGAGGAAAGAAGGAATTTCCTTTGAGAGGAAATTGAATGCTGATGGATCATACTGGAAACCTGAGCAGTATACCAAAACCTCATGGGTTGCTGCTAAAGGGCCTCCTGTTGATCCATCCAATCTAACAGGCTTTGCATGTGAATTATCCTATTTCTTAGATGAGTCATTTGACTCCAACTATAAACTGCTCAAAATTCAATCTCGTGAGGTATTTGCTCGATATGTTGGAGCTAACTGCAGGAATGGACCACCCCTGAGGAAAATCTGGGTCCCCAAAAGTTGCCTTGAAAATTTTCAGGTGAATGTCCTCATGATACCACCTATGAAGAATTTGAACCCAAGATCAAATTCCTCAGCAGGACCAAAGTCTTCAAGAGGACCAAAAGCCTCAACTGGTCAAAACTATGGTCGTACACGTGCTAATGCTTCTAACATGCAGGCAAATTACAAGGAATATGAATATGAGCGCTATTCTTCAAATCATTATGTGCATAAATCCTCAAATAAATTATCTGCATATTCATGCTCGTACTTTAACCCCCCTACTGTTAAGAGAAGTGCATTAGCTTCAATGCCCCCTTTCTCATACGGCGCTCGCAGATGTGGGTGGTGAAGAAATTGAACTAATCACTTCTGCAGGTCAGGCCTACAGATGAAAATCATCATCTGAAGAATTTGCTGTAGACCTAAAGAAAACGCTTGATAGGACGCAAGCTAATATTGATGAAATGAAAATATTTCACACGTCCTCAAAATCATTGTTTATGATGAAATTCCTATCTGATGAAATTGATATCATATTCTTCATGTCTGAAGCATGTGAGATGGTAAGCTGTACTAATTCATCTGCAGGATGACAAACCCAAGAGTACTCTTGATAGTGGTTGCACACATCACATGACTGGTGACAAAAGCTTGCTGATGAATATGCCACTAACTCCATCACACCTGAAGCAAATCACTTATGCTGACAAAGGTAAAAGCAAGGTATTGGGACTTGGCAAAGTGGCTATTTCCAAGGACAGGCACATGGACAAATTGATGCTTTTTGAATCCCTTGGGTTTAACCTCATGTCAGTCTCAATGCTTTGTGATCTTGATATGGTTGTTTTCTTTGGAAGATATAGATGTGTCCTCATGGAATCTGACAGATTCAAAGTCTTCGAAGGTGTTAGAAGAGGGGATTTGTACATTGTTGATTTCTCTACACGTCCTCAACCAGCCACTTGCTTACTAGCAAAAACCTCGAAGGGTGGCTATGTCATAGAAGACTTGGTCATGCAGGCATGAGGAATTTGCACAGGCTTGCGAAGAAGAAGCATGTCATCGGCATCGAATCACTCAAATTCCTCAAGGACCACCTCTGCGGTGCTTGCGAGTCTGGGAAAATGACCAGATCCAAGCACCCCTCGAAGACTATCATGACCACTACTCGTCCATTTAAATTGCTTCACATGGATCTGTTTGGACCTACTCATTATGCCACTCTAACAAATGTTGCATCTTTATATGGCTTTGTCATACTTCATGATTATTCCAGATACACTTGGGTGCATATCATTCTATATAAAATTGAAGTGCAGGAAGTCTTCAAACGATTTTCCTCAAGGGCCTCGACGAACTTCGGCGTCAAGATCAAACACATCAGAGTGATAATGGAACAGAATTCAAAAACACTAGTCTTGATAATTATCTTGATGAACTTGGTATTACTCATGAATTTTCTGCTCCTTATACTCCTCAACAGAATGGCGTCGTCGAAAGAAAGAACAGGACTCTGGTTGAGATGGCATGGACCATGCTTGAAGAATACCAGACTCCTCGTCATTCCTGGCCTGAAGCAATAAACACTGCTTGCCATATCATCAACAGGGTATATCTTCACAAATTCCTCAAGAAAACCTCATATGAACTCCTCACTGACTAGAAAACCCAATGTAAGTTATTTCAAAGTCTTCGGTGCAAAATGATGGATTAGAGATCCTCACCATAGCTCAAAGTTTGCAACTAAGGCACATGAGGGTTTTATGCTTGGTTAAGGAAAGGACTCGCACACCTTCAGAGTCTTCAACACCTATCACAATAAGGTTGTTGAAACTTTAGATGTGCGGTTCGATGAAACTAATGGCTCGCAAAGAGAGCAATTGCCTCCTGATCCAGATAAGTTGTTGATGTTTGTTGTGTATCCCTTGCAACAGCGCCAGAAATAGTTGTGTCGACGGCACCAGGAATCCTTCAGCTACGGCTACGCCTTAAGGGACTTCCTAGGCAAGTACGCAAAGGATTTCCCCTGTGGCCTTGGAGCCTTGCGTTGGTTTTCCCTCGAAGTGGAAAGGGTAATGTAGCACAGCGACGGTAAGTATTTCCCTCAGTTTGAGAACCAAGGTATCAATCCGGCGGAAGAGTATCTCAAGATCCTGCACAAACACAAAAGCTTGCACCCAACGCTATGAAGGGGTTGTCAATCCCTTATAGATTGTTTGCCAAGTGAGAACTGAAAGCAACAAAGTAACAAAGCAAAGTAAAAGCGGAGATGTAAACGATGGATGTGAATAGACCCGGGGGCCGTAGTGTTTACTACTGGCTTCTCTCATGAAAGCAAGTAGAAGGTGGGTGAACAAATTACTGTCGAGCAATTGATAGAACTGTGCAGAGTCGTGACGATATATATGCAATGATTATTTCTATAGGCATCACGTCCGAAACAAGTAGACCGATACTTTATGCATCTACTACTATTACTCCACACGTCGACCGCTATCCAGCATGCATCTAGTCTATTAAGTCCATAAGAACAGAGTAACGCCTTAAGCAAGATGACATGATGTAGAGGGATAGTCTTAAACCAATGATAAAAAAAACCCATCTTTTTACCCTTGATGGCAACTACTTGATGTGTGCCTTGCTGCCCCTACTGTCACTGGGAAAGGTCACCACATGGCAGAACCCAAAACCAAGCACTTCTCCCATTGCAAGAATCATAGATCTAGTTGGCCAAACAAAACCCAAGACTCGGAGAGACTTACAAGGATATCAAATCATGCATATAAGAAATCAGGAAAGACTCAAATATATATCATAGATAATCTGATCACAAGTCCTCAATTCATCGGATCTCGACAAGCACACCACCAAATAAGATTAATCGAATAGATCTCCATGAAGATCATGGAGAACTTTGTATTGAAGATCCAAAAGAGAGAATAAGCCATGTAGCTACTAACTACGGACCCGTAGGTCTGAAGTGAACTACTCACGAGTCATTGGAGGGGCGATGATGATGATGAAGAAGCCCTCCAACTCCAAAGTCCCCTCCGGCAGGGTGCCGGGAAGGGTCTCCAGATGAGATCTCGCGGAAACGGAAGCTTGCGGCGGCGGAAAAGTATTTTCGAGGCTCCCCTGATTTTTTGCGGAATATTTGGGAATTTATAGGCCAAGGATCTAGGTCAGGGGCGGCCAGGGTGGCCACAAGCTTGCCCACCGCCGCCTCCCCCCTGGTGGCATGGTGGGAGCTTGTGGGGTCCCTGGAGCCCACCTGGCTTGGCCCAAAAGCCCCCTGGTCTTCTTCCGTTCGGGAAAAAATCATTTTGGGGTTTTTATTCCGTTTGGACTCCGTTCCAAAATCAGATCTGAAAAGAGTCAAAAACACGGAAAAACAGGAACTGGCACTTGGCACTGAATTAATAAGTTAGTCCCAAAAAGATATAAAAAGGTACATAAAACATACAAAGAAGGCAAGATAACAGCGTGAAAACATCAATAATTATAGATACGTTTGAGACGTATCAGCTGCCTCCTGAGGAAGCTATAAATCTCAAAGCTACTGAAGACATTGTTCCTACTGAGGAAATTGCTGAAGAAATCATTCCCAGCACTGATGAAAACCAAGAAAATGCTCCTAAGGAAATTGCTCCAGAACCAATTCCTCAGCCGAGACGAAATCCTCAACCAGCTCATCCGAGGATTGCAAATGAAGTGGAACTTGACAAAATCCTCAATGACATCACATTCAAGCATTCTTCCTTTGTGGCTATCACAGAACCTTCAAAAGTTGTTGAGGCTTTCATGGAACCAGAGTGGATTCAAGCATCACAAGACGAACTTCTTCAATTCAAGCTGAATGACGTATGGGAGCTCGTCAAACAACCAGATCCTCGCAAGCACAATATCATCGGCACCAAGTGGACCTTCCGAAACAAGCAAGATGAGGATGGTCAAGTGGTGAGGAATAAGGCACAACTTGTAGACCAAGGCTACACACAGGTTGAAGGAATTGGTTTCGATGAAACTTTTGCACCTGTTGCTAGACTTGAAGCTATTCGAATACTACTTGCTTATGCTAATCATCATAACATTACCTTATATCAAATGGACGTGAAAAGTGCATTCCTCAATGGTAAGCTTGAGGAAGAAATATATGTTGCTCAGCCCCCAGGTTTTGACGATCCAAAGAATCTAGACAAAGTCTTCAGACTCAAAAAGGCGCTCTATGGTCTCAAGCAAGCCCCTCGGGCGTGGTACGATACATTGAAGGAATTCCTCATGAAGAAAGGCTTCAAACCTGGTTTACTCCATCCAACTCTTTTCACAAAATCCTATGATAATGAAATGTTTGTGTGCGAGATATATGTCGATGACATCATATTTGGATGTACTGACAAACGTTTGAGTGATTAATTTGCTTACATGATGAGTGAAGAATATCATATGTCTATGATGGGGGAGCTAAAATTCTTCTTAGGTCTTCAAATTCGTCAACAACGCAATGGGATCTTCATATCACAGGAGAAATACCTCAAGGATGTTCTGAGGAAATTCGACATGCATGAATGCAAAGGTTCCAAGACTCCCATGCCTACCAATGGCCACCTTTGCACTGACGAAAATGGTAAAGAATTCGATCATCAGGTATATCGCTCCATGATTGACTCTTTACTGTAGTTGTCTGCATCTAGGCCAGATATAATGCTTAGTGTTTGCATGTGTGCATGTTTTCAAGCAAAACCGAAGGAATCACACCATAAGGCTCTGAAGCATATTCTTCGATACTTAGCTCAGACACCAACACTAGGATTATGGTACCCCAAGGGCTCAAATCTTCATCTTGTGGGATATTCTGATTCTGACTATGCTGGTGACTGTGTGGATCGCAGGTCAACCTCTAGCACATGTCATTTCCTTGGAAGATCATTAGTCTGCTGGTCCTCAAAGAAGCAGAACTTCGTTTCTCTCTCCACTGCCGAAGCTGAGTACATTGTTGTTGGTTGATGTTGTGCTCAATTGCTATGGATGAAGCAAACCCTCGAGGACTACGGCATCAAGATGAAGAATGTGCCTCTCTACTACGAAAATGAGAGTGCAATCAAGATTGCATACAACCCAATACAGCACTCGGAGACTAAGCACATTCAGATTCATTGTCATTTTCTTCAACAACATGTCCTAAAGGGCAATATCCTCATTGACCATGTGAAGACTGACGATCAACTAGCAGATATATTCACTAAGCCCTTGGATGAGAAAAGGTTTTACAAGTTGCAGTGTGAGCTAAATATCTTAGAATCTTCAAATGTTTTGTAAAAACATGCACACATCCTAACACTTATGCAAAATTGATGACTTGGATGTGCAACGCACGAAGAATCGATTTTCTTAAACCAATGAAGAATATCACTCTTAGTGTGAGAAAATTAATGAAGAAATTGATTCTCTAGGCCCTACGACAATTGTACGCGGCGCCTGAAATCATCATTCTTATACGGTGGGTCACGCCACCACCCAACTTTGAAATTCCTCAAGTTGAATTTCTTCAAAGTTGTTTTTCCTCAAATTTGATTTTCTTCAAAGTTGTTGTTCTTCAAACTTGTTTTTCTTCAAAGCTGAAATTCATCAAAATGACGTTGTGTCACAAAATCCTCAAGTTAGTCAAAATCTTCAAAACACTTGATGTTTTTCATTTGCCTATATATATACTGTGATTTCAAAGTCCTCAACAGCATTCACTTATATCTATTTCTTCAACTTGATATTTCATCTAAGTGAATGTGACCGGACCCTACTTCCCCTATATGCTATACTCATCCAGTCTATTCAATTCTTCATATGCGTTCTACTTGAAACTTTGTTCAAAATCCTCACTACATCCTTGTCAGTTGATGATTTTGTAACAAAAATCCTCAAATCCTCAAAAATGATTTTTATCTTGTTACACAGTAACTGAACCCCACTTCCCACGATCAGATAAGCATGCTCTCCACCACTTTAAACAGTTACTACACGTGTCTTGCGGAGACAAAAGGGCAGGGGTAGTTAGGTCCGAAAGAATCGGCCGGACAGTTTTCACCTTAGCTATAAATATGTCCTTACCCCCTCCGGTCAAAACTCTTCATTCTCTCTCGACCTCCTCTCCACTACAGCAAAGACCTGGCGCCACCGCTAGAAGCTTCGTCGCTGGCGAGGAACAGCTTCACTGCCTCGACCTCTCCGCCACCGAAATCATGCCGGAACCGAAACATCTTCATCCGCCGATGCCGTAGCCGTCTTCTGTAGCCAAGTTAGGGCGCAGTGGACTCACACCGAAGAGCATCTACTGCTACTTCTTCTTCTGTTCTTCGTGCGTGCTATATAGGGTAAATAAAAACCCATTTTTTACAGTCCCTTTCAATCTACTATTTTACCTTAGATTCGTGGAAACTGTTTTTCCTCAGTGTCTTTCAGTCTCTATTCCTCACACCACTTGATGAATTTCACTAAGCAACTAAAATTCTTTACGTGATTCCTCATTTGTGCAAATTTTTGAATCCGTACAACTCTGGAACCCAAGATCAGAGTGCTTAGCCAAATTCCTCAACCCACTGCTCAAATTCCTCAACTTTAAATTTTTTTCACTTTCTTCAAATCTGAGAACGCATATGACCTCTCCAAATTCCTTGCAACTATATTCTGTTCAGGTGATGAATCTCTAGGTTCTCATCAACTTAACTCATTTCCATCGTTTCTTGAAGAAAGTTTGCAAGTGTCATCAGAATCCTCAAGAGTTCATTTTCCTCAGCAAAAGCCTCAACTGAAGAAAATGGAAGATGAAAGCAAGCAAAAGGGTGGAAAGAAGCTTGAGCAGAACACTGCCATTGATATCCCTGAGGATATATACTTGGAATGTTGCACACCAGATGAGCAAGAAACAATGCCCAAGAGGAAAATAAGGCTCCAAAAGATAGAACGCCGGTGCGCTAAGGAGTGGAAGGAATATAGATTCGTCACTCCAAAGTACGCAAAGAAATTTGCTCTTAAGCCACCTCGCAAAGGGCCTCCTCTCGAGGATCATCAGGATGCCCATCCTTCAAGCCTCAAGATGATTGATGACTATCCTGAGGAAAAGACAAAACACTTGTCAAAGCTTCAGAAGCAAGCAAAAGCCGCTGTGAGGAAATTCAATGAAGAATCTGCTGCTGCTGTCGCAACCACCTCCTAAGCCGCTGAAACTTCTGGCACGACCATTCCTCAAGTGAAGCATGTGCCACAGAAATCAAAGGCTTCAAAGCCTCAGGAGAAATTGCTTCAGAAGGTTGTTCCTGCGTCCGCACAAAAACCTTCAACAACTAAACAGGCCTCAAAGCCTGAACACAAGCAGATTGTGAAGCAACTGCCTACTGTCTCCAGCTCTTCTATTCCTTCTGCAACAAGCTCAGAGACAAAGCTTTCACCAACACCAATGAAGACTAAGGTGACTGCTGAAAGAGGAACTAGACCCATCCCAAGCAAAGTCATCAAAGTCCCTTCTGCATCAGGAGGAAGTGATGAATATGATGATGATACACTGCAAGCAATCATCAGAAACAACCAGGAGCGGGTTGCTCAAGCTTCAGGCAGCGCCATTCCTCTGGCCATGGATCCAAAAGTCCTGTTGGACTACATCAATGTGTGGTATGATGACCCTAACACACCCATTGATGACTTGAAGCTTCCCCCAGGCATCAGCCACATGGTGGCCACATTCATCAATGAGGCCAAGTGGAAGGAAACGCAAGCCAAACAAGCAAAGGCTGCAAAGCTGAAGAACGAGAAATTCCTCAGACAAAATCTCCTCAGCCTGACGCCTGATACTCTTGTGTCAACCTAGGCAGAATTGAAGACTTTGACACACAAGTATACCAAGCTATCTCATCGTCAAAGTCTCAAGAACAATTTCATCAAGTTTGCAACCAGCGCAGTTGATGATTACAACAAAAAGGATGCCCCTCCAGCAACACCACATTAGCCTGAGATAGAGGAAGAACAACCCACCCCTGCCGAGGAAATGCCTCAAGAAAGCCATGCTGATGCACCGGCTATTGAGGAAATAGCCAAGGAAATTCCAGCTGATGCATCTAAGCCAGCTGAAGAAAATGCTTCAGCTGAGGAAACTGCCAGGACGGATACGACTCCGCCTCCTGAAGAGAAAATGCCTTCACCAAAATCTTGAAAGGTGAAGAAAATGATTCCGTCTGCATCAGACGTGAAGAAAACCAGGGCTGCAGAAAAGGAAGCTAAGAAAAGAAAAGCTTCCTTAACACCAGAATCAACTGAGACCAAGCGCCTCAAATCTCTTGATGAAAATGCTCCTTTGGATCCTATGCCTCTCAAGATTGCTCCATCCTATGAAATGATTCCCTTCGAGAGCGAAGACAAGGAACATCTGACTGATGAGGAAATGAAGACTGCTGAGTCTGAGGAACACAATGATGAGGAAATTCAAATTGATGACAGTCCTCAGACATTCATTCCTCCTGAAGAACCTGCTCAAGGATCAGCTACAACAGCTGAAGAATTTAGCTCCTCCTCCAAGAAAATTCCACAAGCTGAGGAAAACCAAGGTGAAGATCCTCAGGCCGAGGAAAATCCAAATCCTGAGCAAAACCATCAACCTGAGGCTCATCATGAAGAGATTCCTCATCGTGAGAAAAACCCTCAACCTGAGGCTCAGGCTGAAGAAAATCCTCACCCGGAGCAAAATCCTCAACCTAAGGCATAGGCTGATGAAATTCCTCATCCTGAGGAACATGCTGAAGAAAATGCCCCAGTGCCAAATACAGAAACTGCTATTGTGGTTGTCAATCCAGAGACTGCCATGATCGTCTCTCCTTAAGGGAAGCAGCAAAACCTTCAGCCCATGCAGCATCAACTCTTCTCCAAGCGGCCAAAGTTTCATAAGGAAGCATTCTATGAAGAATGCATGTATTTCATCGGAGAAAATCCTTATGACAAGCCTAGCATCAGGCACATGAAGTTTTGGACAAGGACTCAGCTCAACTATTATGCATCTCTGCTTTGTGGAAGAAACAAAATATTTCAGCACAGGCATATTCCTCATGTTGAGCTTGAAGAAATTCCTTCCTTCGCCCCAGTCCTCAACGTTCTTCATGAAGCAGGAGTGCTCCACTTTGCACTAATATCTGCGATTGGAACATCGACATCATTCTTCAATTCTATGCAACTTTGCACATCTCTGGAGATCCATAAGATATCAACACTTGGGTGCTGGATTGGATGACGCAGCACACACACTTCAAGGCCCCTGCAAATGAGTTGCTGCGAGTACTTCCTGTGTCAATTCCTTCAGAACATGTCGTGAAGATGTATGATGAACGGGAGCTGCCCAATAAGCTGATGGAAGTCCTCATGAAGCCTTTGGCCAAGGACAAACCACCAAGAACGACTTTCCTGGTCCAAGATCTACAGTATGAACCCAGGACTGTCTACCAGATTCTATCCAGTGTCCTTGCTCCAATCAAGGGCCATGATGATGAAGAAGATGTTGTAGGCATCATGAAGAATATCCTCTTCAACATCATCCATGGCAATCCCATAAACCTTCACGATTTCTTCTTGAGGAGTCTGGCTGACAATGTTGTGTCACCTTTTGACCTGAAGATTACGCTCCATGAATCATGAGATTCATCAGACGCAGGTCAGGCATCAACTATCATGCTAATTTCAATAATCACCTTGGATATGTGCCTCCAATCAGAGTCAACAAGAAGACTTTCGAGCCAGTTGAAGGAAAAGGCAAGTCTGTGATAGATGAAGGCAGTCGGCTCCTTGATGGCTAGTTTTTTGAACCAGATGCATATTCTTCATGGGATGATACTGAAACACAGCTGCCCAGCCCAGTTGCCCCACGGGTGATGAATAACAGAGAGCTACTCCTCAGTCTTCATCAAAAGGTCGATCGCAATCACAAGTGGGCCAAACGCCAATTCGGCGCCATTGTGAAAAACCTCAATGAGACTCAGAATGCAGTGAAGATTAATCATCACTATCTTCATGAGGTTTTTGATCGCACCTGGGCCACACTGGCTCATTTGAAGACTCCAGCAGAACTTGAAGAATTGGAGTTTACACAGGACTTTGACTGGTCATGGCCACCAAAGAAGAAATTCAAGCCAATTCCAGTTCCAGACCTTAAGGATAGTTCATGTTCTTCATTCCGCACTGTAGAACCTGATGAAGACCAAGAAGATACTGCCACTGGCCCAAGGAAGAAGCTCGCCAACAATCCTCACGCGTCTTCCTCAACTTCCAAGAAGTGAAAGTCTTCACGGGGCGTTAGTCCTCAGTTTTGTCCCTTTTCGTCACTTCATGACAAAGGGGGAGAAATCTGAGAGTTAGTCCTCACGCGGGATATATTTTGGGGCTTATGAACTTTATTAAGTTACAAACTCTTGGTTCTTCTGAAGTGTTTTATGTAATGAGTTGTAACTTAAGCCCGATGGTACTCTGACGCTTTTGAACGTTTTTCTTCGCATGCTTATTCCTCAAAATTTTAATGCACCCATGCTGGAATTCGTCAGATACCATTTCTCATCATGCATTCTCAATTTCTTCATACTATACGTCATATGTATGCATAATTTACAAGACTCAGGGGGAGATCTCCATGATATAAATCATCAATGTGCATTTGCTATGAAAAGCAAAATCCTCAAGATATGCACATCTTCAGGGGGAGTCTCTGTGTATCTTGATTTCAAATTCCTCAAAATGAGTATTTACACTTCATATTTTTATCCCCGTTGAAGACTTAACCTAATTGTCATCAACCACCAAAAAGGGGGAGATTGTAAGTGCCTCTAGTGCCCCTTAGTGATTTTGGTGGTTTGAAGACTTATAGGTTAAGTATCTAATGTGTTCATGAGTGTACACAAGATCTATAAGTCGCTGAGGAGTTTGAAATATTCGATGAATATCGACCCCTAAAATTGTATCTCTTCAGCTGAAGAAATTGGTCTTCTGTTGAAGAATTGAACCACGAAGAAATTGTGATGAAATTGATATTCCTCATGAAGATATTGAAGATGAGTAATTCGGAGTGTCCTGAAGAAAATCAATCTGAAGACTTTGAAGCATGAAGATTTATTCTTTCTGTTTTATTTTCTACACTCTTGAGTCATAGGAACACCGTACTGTTAAAGGGGGTCGAGGTAACACTTTGGACCTAAGCCTAATCCTACCAAAAGCCTCATGTGAGGAATATGATAGACATGAGGACTCTCACAGTTGAGGGTCCCGACCGTTACCGCAATTTGCGCCATATCACTGATCTTATCCACACCAACGGTCATATTATTTAAGTGCATTAATGTCAAATCATGTCGGGATGCTCCCAGGATATAAATAGCCGCCCCCCACAACCATTAGCTGGTTGGCTGCTCCGTTAGAAACTAACACTTGTCATAAGAGCAACCCAAATTCCTGAGGGTCTTTGAGAGTAAATCATCAGTGAGGAAATACCCCAAACACCAAACACCAAACCAAAACCAAGTGATTGAGCACCACTGAAGAAGTTGTTCCTGTGTGGGACTGAAGCCTTTTACCTTTGAGGATTGTGCATCCTCCAGACGGTTAGGCGTCATGGTCTAGAGCAATCCAGCAGTCAATTGTGGATCGCCGGATGACCAAGTTTGTGAGGGTTTGGAAGTCTGCCCTCAAGACTTACCACGAGTGTTGGGCAAGGACTGTGTGTTCTTAGCTCAAGGAGAATACGGTAGGGATTGTGTGTCCCGGGACTGTGTGTCTTTTGGTTTCAATACCAAACCGCTCCAAACTAGATGTACAACTGTCACAGCAGTTGGAACTGGGTCATCAACCATTGTCTTCACTGTGAAACGGGTTCTATTTCTTCAACTCTTTCAATTCCTCATATTGTATGTTGAAGATTTTCATTGTCACTGTCTGAAGAATTTGCTGAAGAATTTCTCTGAAATTCCTCAACCCCAAATTATTCACAAGAGTTAATCCTCACAAGTTTTCTCTGTGCCTGCATACTGGGCAAACTGCTTTTCATATTCTTCACCTTGAAAAATGTTGTAGTGATACTTTGCACTCCTGATCCTTTGCTGTTTCCGCTACAAGTTAGTCATGAGTGACAAATTTCCTAAGTGATGAAATTTTAAAAATCTCCTATTCACCCCGCTCTAGTCGATATAACGCACTTTCAATGATGGGGCCGCCGACAGGGAAGTCCACATCCTTGAGACGGCGGGCATTGTCATTGAAGCAGTCGAGCACGTCGTAGCGCACGAGCAACCCGTGCACCATGTGCTCGCCAAAAGGTGTGAAGGTTCCGCCCGAAATGTTACTCAGGTCGACGTCACTACCGGACCCATCGTGGGTGCCAACTGTCGTGGTATTTCCGCGGTAGATGCCAGGGGGTAGGTTAGATCGCTGTTTGGGGCCTACAGGCATCGGCGACATTTGGGAACGGGTGTAGGTGCAAGACACATTACACCGATATAACCAGGTTCAGGGCCCTCTAGTGAGGTAAAGCCCCTAGTCCTATAGGTGTGACTATAGGTGATCATAGTACAATGGTGCTCCTCGAGTTGTTCGTGAGGAAGCGGACGGAGCTCTCGTTACCCGTCTTGCTACCTCTCTTGGTGTGATATCTGGGAGTTTCGATACTCAGGTGTTCACTAGCCCCTCTCTCGAGGGGATGTGGTTTGGCTTTATAGGCCAGCCAGTGATGTAGAGTAGTGGGGAAAAGGAGGTGGGGCTCGGCTGCCAGCCTCTCCAGCTGGCTGCAGGACCCGGAGGCTATCGGGTCTTGTCCGTCATGGGGCCCGCCGGCCGAGCGTTGTAGTGGCCAGCACGCCGGCCGTCAGGGAGTAGGTAGGTGGAGGCATGGCTACAAGGCCACCTCGCCCGGCCAGCCTCGGGAGTGATCGGTGCCCCTATAGCCTCGCTGCCCCTCGCATCATGACGCTTGTGGCCACTTTGCACCTATCAACGTGTATTGTAGCCACGCGCGCTTCTGCATCAGGAGTCTGGTCTTGTCATCGTATGCTAGTACGGTTGGATGGGACGGGCGTTGACCCATAGGCTGTCGTTGGGGCCAGTCGGATGGGTCGATTGTCGCCAGTCGGCCAGCAACACGATGGCCAGACGGGCCGCCTATGGCCAGACGACCCCCAACTGTCTTGGAGAAGGGTTTCCTTCGCTTTGGTATACCCAGGGGCCATTACCCTGTCAGGAATCAAGCATATCAAGGCCAGCAAGGGAATTTCAACTACCAACCGCAATTTGCTTCTCTCAATCAGTTCCTTGCAAATCAGCCCAAGCCTTCTGATGCGGACGATTGGCTTCATGATGTGAGAAAGCATTTCGAGTGCAGCAATGTCAAGCATGAGGACTATGTCAAGTTTCCAACTTTCAAGCTGAAAGGTCAGGCAGCACAATGGTGGTAGTAGCTCAAGGATTCTAGAGGTAGCCGTTTGATCATCTAGGATGAGTTTTGTCGTGACTTCAGGGCTCATCATATTCCTTCAAGCTCTGTTGAGAGCATGCGTCACAAGTTCAGGAATCTCAAGCAAGGAAGCTGTTAGAGCATATTTCTCCATATGTGGTTTTGGTAATTGATGACAATCCCTATGGACTAATGGTTGCCTTAAGTTAGAGTCAAAGGATTTGTCCATAGGCACTTCTTGAAGTCCATCTGTTGGTTTCAAGGAGTTTATATGGTGACATTCAAAGTATAATCCAAAGATTGGTCATAAAGACACAAGGTTGATCAAGACTAACCAGAGAGTAAATCAAGAGGATCAACACACAAAGTGTAGAGGATGTACCGAGAGGGATCAAGTGATCCCATGGTATGGTAAGCATTGTCCATAACACTTTTGTGTACTAACCCATGGTCTTTGTGAGAGTTCTATGTGGGGTTAGGTGTATTTCCATGGGTTAGCGTCGAGATGAAGATCTCATTCAACCTATGAAGGATGACATTAAGTGGTGATCGTCATCAAGATTGCGGTGTGCAAGTTCAAGTTGAGCATCATGAAGATATCATGCTTGAAGCTTCTCGTCCATTGTGGTTGCAATGGACTTGTGAATATGTGTTGAAGAGTGGCTCACCCATAGTGAGTATGGGGGAGCAATCAACAAAGGTGGTCCATCTTGAGAAAGCCAAGATCATCATCATCTATCTCAAGAGGGCTAGGTGCAAGGTATAGGTTTGCCCTTGATAGGTTTTTCTGTTGTTGGATAGTTTGTCGTACTGTCAAGGGGGGATCTCAAGTGAGTAGCTTGATTGTATCATTCATTGAGAGCTCAAACCATATGCATCCTTGCGTCATATCTTTGTTCTTGTTTTGTGTTTCTCTTTGTGATTTTTAAAGCTTATGGTCATCTTCATGACAAGCTCGAGTTCATCGAAAACGGAGTCCATATGCATCTTCTATGATGTTTTCGATGTTGGAAGTTTTTGTCGTATCTTCACTCATAGAGGTATCATGTGGGGACCCCGACTTACGAGTCGAGATCAGCGAATGAACGTGCTTAGTGATCCCAGAGATCAATGCTCACCGAACACACAGATACTGAATAATAAGAGTCTTACATCCAAGTACCAAATTATTACAACACATGACCGAATGGTCAAGTTCACAAGGTTGGGCCTAAGGCCAAATCATACTCATACAACTAATAGAGGAAATCGTAGGGGCTAAGAGGGTGCCCATGCCATCAATCCTACACCGACAGGCATTCTAACTCGGAAGGGTCCTAGTTCGCAGGGGCGTCTCCGAAGACGTACTCATCTCCAAACTCCAGTCCTTCCATGTCTGGTCAATAATATAACCAGTGGCAAGCCAATGAGTACTTTTGAATATAAGCGCAAACAGCCCATGATATGAATAATGAAAGTGAAGGATAACAATAACATGCATCTTTGGTGGAATTCATCTTGGTGGGACGATCATGATTATGCATCAAGTTAAAGAATAACTTTTGAAGAACAGGTTACAGATATCAATATATCTGCCGAGGGCTGAACCATCCGGGTTCACCCTATATGCCAAGTCACCGAACTTCGTCATATCACTTCTTCCATAATAACTCCATGTAACACATACACACACACACACTTGGTTTATGCGGAAACAACTGGACGTAGTTTAAGCAGGATTACCCAACTTTCCTTGACAGTGGACACGACTATTCGAATAGTTTTACACTCTGTAGAGGTAGTACGCTGGACCCACGAGATTCGGGAAACTTCTGTTTCATCCACGACTCGCGGTATATAACATACCCGAGGTAAGTACCCGGTCAGTGCCTTTCCCCTGATGATACTAGACAAAGAGGTCCACTCGATTGGTACCCAGCTCACATGTTGAACGTCTTACGACCACCGACTCTGGACAGTATCAACTATGCAGGGACCACATAAAAATGGCATAGTTGCCCTACCTGGCATGACCCCATCACGAGAGTGACCACACCTCACTCCCGCCACTAGTAATGTGGCTCTTTGCTAGCACTGGCCAAAGTAATCAACACAGCTCCGTCCCATAAGGGGTAACATGGTCGTACATGTAAGGTTGGGACGGTCGACACATCATAAATCTAATCCCATTTCCGAAACCATTCTCACACAAATACCCGATGCACCACTTCAACAAAAGTGGCCACCTAACTCATCATCGCCCTTGGGCATTAGTGGCACCCGACGGGGTTTTTGTAAATCTTTGATTTTTACCAACAACATGCTCATGCTATTCACTCTAGCATTACTTGTCAACATGATGCTAGCATGACCCTCATAGGTGGTAGGATCAAGCTCTATGCCTGTGCTCCGGAGGAGCCATCGGTAACATCACATCAATGGTTTACCGGCACTTATGATCATATGCACCGGAAATATTTGCTACACTAGCATGGAAAATAACATATGCTCAGTCATGGTCAAAGGGCTGCTTGCCTTGGTCAGCTAGGTATCCGGGGTATTCGAGGTTTTCCGCTCTGATTCCCTCGTCACACGGATTTTCTATCGTCGTCAAAAGAATAAATAAATAATAGCTCACTCAAATACATATCATAAAGTCATTTTAAAAATGTTCTTTATTACTGATAAAGCTAAGTTGTTTTCTTTAAAAATATTTGCCTCTGATTCTAATGAATGAACATTTTTAAAATCATCTAAGCAGAAGCAAAACTATAACAATTTAATCCTTTTTATTATTGTAAGACAGAATAGTTGCTGAAAAATTCAACCAATAGTCTTATTAAATACTACATATTTTTAGAAGAATATCGGTGGAAAAAATATATTTTTACACTAGTTAAATATTTTTATAAAAATCTTTGCAAAATCATTTTTAAAACAAAATAAAACGGGCAGCAGTTCCTGGCATGGCTTGGCCTGGAACTGGGCCGACCTAAAGGCCAGCCGACAGCCTGCCCAGGCGCGCGCGCCGTCAGGTTTGAACCAGACGCGTGGGACCCTGCGGTCAGTGGCTGCGGGCAGCGAGGGAGAGGGAGCTGGGCCACCGACAGGTGGGACACACCTGTCGGGGTCATCTCCTACCTCTGGAGAGAGAGGAGGAGGAGCACGTCGGCGAGGCTGTCGACGTTCTCAAGCCCCAATGAAGGCAGAAATGGGTCCGGCTCGTCGCCGCCTACCTGCTGGTAGTCGGAACAACAACGGATAGGCACGGGTTCACCGGCGATGAGGAGTCCGCGACGGAGGAGTTTCGGGAGGTGGTCGAGGGGGTAGCTAGGGGCACAGAAATGCTTGGGAAAGTTGGGGGAAAGCTTCCTGAGGTAGCGGGGATCGGTTTGGGGAGTCGAGGGACGCAGGAGCCATCGTGTAGCCGGAGATCGACCGGAGCTCCGAGGCGGAGGGGCCTTGGTCGATCGCGAGCACCGGGGCTCTGCTGGCTTGCTGGGATGGCTAGGGAGGTGCTAGTGGTCGTGGCGAAGCTGCCTCAGGGATGCTGGAGCGAGGGGAGGGCTATATATAGGCCCACGACAGTGAGCCGATTCAGGAGTGTCGGTAACTCACCGTGGCGCGCATGGGGGTGCAGAGAGGAGATGGGGTCTAAACCACGGTCTCAGTACGTGGTTTTGGACTGCGAGAACCATCTGCAACAGAGGGAGAGAGAGGAGTCGAGCATCAGTGGCTGCGCAACTTTGGCCGATACTGGTGCACGCGGGCACGCACCGCATGAGCTCTAGCGCGGGAGAGAAGGGGCCCTGATGGTCGCTCGATGCAGAGGGGTTGTCGGGGAAGAGGTAGGACACCTCGGGGGAGGCTGGAACTGGCCGAGAGTGTCGCCCCTACCTTGGTGGCTTCCTGTAGCGCGCCCAGAGTGCAGTTTTGGCATGCCACGGCATGCTGGTGCGCTCTGAGGTGCTTTGGACGTGTCTAGCATGTCCTGGCACTAGCTGGGGGTGAGGCTAGTCGTTTAAGTCCCGTGGGAACTTCGACTGTTCAAGGAAGACAAGGAATACAGGTGCTGTCAGCTTTGAGCTGAAGCTTAGATTGGGGTTTTTGGCATTTCTACTTTGAACCAGAGAGGGGCCAGTTGACTGGGGCTGGGCATTGATACTGGCCACCTAATCTCATAGTTTGGAGCAAGGGGTTGGGTTTAGCTGTGGCTAAGAGGGCTTTTACCCATCTGTCGAAAGGTGTTCAACAGTGGTTTGAGGGGGTTGCACCCCACCACTGGTGCTGCAACTTAACATGTTTGGGTTTGGTGCTAAAACATTGGGTTTCACCAAGTTTTAGCTCCATTGGACAAGTTTAGCTTTGCAAACTTTAAAACATCACTATTTGACCATATTTGTCCCTTCCAAAGAGAGTGTGGGCAAACTAAGTCCCACAAATCCTATTGTTGGTGTGGAACCCTCATTTGAGGTATTAGGCACTCATGCAAAGTTTCATCATCATTGGACAAACTTTTCTATGTAGAGTTTCTCTAACTTCAATCTGCACAGAAGGGGTTTTATAGTTATTTGGGGTCCTTAATCACCTTGGATGAAGGTGAACCTTTATGTGGACACCAAATATCGCTTAGGGATACCACTGGAATTTTCTAGCATTTTATTGAGAATATTTCCTTTGGAAATATTTCAAAAGATCAAAACAGACAGAAATGGTTTTCAGGGTTTTACCCAAATAACTATAACATAAGTAGGGGCTTAAAATCGTATGTATGGAAAATATATGTCCTTCTTATCATCTCCAAATTTAATCAGGTTTTTCTAAGGCAGAAAAGTATTTTTCCATGTAGGAATACCATTTGTGGCATCAGAAATGGACATGCAATTAAATTAGGAAAATAATTCACAAAATAATTATTTTGTGGTTTTGGATCACTAAAATAAAGTTAAAATCAGATCACAAACTTTGGGTAGAAACACTCCTTGCCATCAAGGGCATGTAGTGCAACTCAAAGTAGGGCTTGTACATTAATCAGAAACAGGAAGAAGGTTTTGGAAGCAATTCAGTATTGTGAAATGGGGTTTTTATAATCACAAGATCAAACACACAAGCATACAATTACAACCATGGCACTCACAACATTAGTTTTGAAAAAGTTTTAACAAGCTCCGGTTTTTGCATTACAGATAAAGAGATAGTGAAAACAAGGTGTGAAAGACCTATCCCCCTTACAAGAACCTCGTCCCCGAGATTCCTAAGCTAGTTCCTAAAAAGGTCCGGAAACTCATATCAGAGATAGTCTTCACGCTCCCATGTTGCTTCTGCTTCGGTGTGGTTGCTCCACTGAACCTTGAAATACTTGATGGTGCGGCTTCTGGTGCAACGCTCAGCTTCATCTGGAATGCGGATCGGCTTCTTGCGGTAGGTGAGGTCTGGCAGAAGGTCGATGGCATGATGGTCAATGTCCTTGTAAAGATCGGGATGATTTGGCGCTTGAGGACACTTCCGAAGTTGTGACACGTGGAAGACGTTGTGCACGCCCGAAAGTTTCGGAGGTAGCTTCAATTTATAAGCAACTTCTCCACGCCTTGCCGTGATCTTAAAAGGTCCAATGAACCTTGGAGCGAGTTTCCCTTTAACATGGAAACACTTGGTTCCCTTGAGAGGGGTGACAAGAAGGTACACCTGGTCTCCGGGAATGAACTCGACATAACTGCGGCGAGAATCCGTATAGCTCTTTTGTCTCGACTTGGCCGCCTTTAGATTTTCTCAGACAAGTTGCACCTTCTCTTCTGCTTTGTGCAAAACTTCTGGCCTGAAAATCAGCGCTTCACCGGTTTCGGACCAGTTGAGTAGGGTGCGGCACTTTCGTCCATACAACACTTCAAAGGGGGCCATTTGGAGACTGGACTGGTAGCTGTTGTTGTATGAAAACTCAGCGAACGGCACACATTCTTCCCATTTGGCACCATGTGCCAAGACGCAAGCGCAGAGCATATCTTCGAGTATCTGATTCACTCTTTCCGTTTGTCCGCCCGTTTGCGGGTGGAAAGCGGTGCTGAAAGAGAGCTTGGTTCCGAGGGCTTCTTGGAACTTCTTCCAAAATCTTGAGGTGAACTGCGTGCCTCGGTCAGATACAATCTCCTTGGGAACTCCATGAAGGCTTAAAAGACGCTCAATATAGAGACGAGCTAACTTGTTCCCATCATAAGTGGTGTTGACTGGAATAAAATGGGCCACCTTGGTCAGATGGTCGACAATGACCCATATAGAGTCATGGCCTCTTCTAGACCTTGGTAAGGTGGTAATAAAGTCCATGCCTATCTTGTCCCACTTCCATTTTGGCACCTCGATAGTTTGTAGCAATCCAGCTGGTCGTTGATGCTCAGCCTTGACCCGCTGGCACACGTCGCACTTGGCAACATAAGACGCTATTTCCCTCTTCATGCCATGCCACCAGAATATTTCTCGGAGATCTTGATACATCTTGGTACCACCGGGGTGAATAGAGTAGGGTGTATCATGTGCTTCCTTAGGATCAAATCCTGGAGTTCAGCCTTGTTGGGTACGCATAAACGTTTCCCAAACCACACGACTCCTTGTTCATCCACCGAGAATCCTGGGGCCTTGCCTTCTTGAATCTTCTTCTTGATGCCTTCAATGCTCTTATGACCCTTCTGGGGCTCCTTGATATCATGCTCCAGCCTTTGGTTAGACTTCGAGGTTAGCTAGGAATCCTGATTCTACTAGCTCCAATCCAAAGTTCTCCAATTCTTCATATAAGGCGGGTTACCTTTCCTTCAGCATGACGTTCAAGGTGCTGGCCTTCCGGCTTAAGGCATTAGCCACTACATTGGCCTTACCGAGGTGATATTGAATGTTGAGGACGTAGTCTTTGATTAACTCCAACCATCTTCGTTGCCTCATATTCAATTCCCTTTGGGTGAAGATATACTTCAGACTTTTGTGGTCAGTGTATATTTCACATCGTTTCCCCAGAAGGTAATGTCACCATGTCTTCAGGGCATGCACTACCGCTACCAACTCGACATCATGGGTGGCATAGTTCTCCTCATGCGGGTGCAGTTGTCGTGACAGATACGCCACAACTCTACCGTCCTGCATTAGAACTCCACCGAGCCCGGTTCTGGAGGCATCACAATATATCACAAACTCCATGCTGATATCTGGAGTGGCCAATACCGGGGTGGTAGTTAACCTCTTCTTCAACTCTAGGAAGCATGATTCACACTCCGGCGTCCATTCGAACTTCTTTCCTTCCTTCGAGAGCTCAGTCATAGGTCAAGCGATGCGAGAGAATCCTTCTATAAACTTGCGGTAGTATCCCGTGAGTCCGAGGAAGCTCCCGACTTCCTTCACATCAATTGGCGATTCCGAGTTGGTCACCGTAGTAATCTTGGAGGGATCAACTACCAGTCCACTTGCTATCATGGTATGACCTAAGAATCCAACTTCATTGAGCCAGAATTGACACTTGCTGAATTTGACATAAAGTTGGTGCTCATGCTCTTCTTCGGACTTGGAAAAGATTAACATGTCATCAATAAATATGACGACAAACTTGTCCAGGTATTCCATGAAGACCTTGTTCATGAGGTACATGAAGTAAGCTGGGGCATTTGTCAATCCGAAAGACATGACAGTGCATTCGTATAGACTGTACCGGGTCACGAACGTAGTCTTGGGTATGTCCTCAGGTCGAATCTTCAGTTGGTAATATCCAGACCGGAGATCGATCTTGGAACATACCTTAGCTCCATTTAGCTGATCAAACAAGTCTTCAATCTTGGGGAGTGGATACTTGTTCTTGATCGTGACCTCATTGAGAGAACAGTAATCGAAGCAGAGTCTGATAGTCCCATCCTTCTAGGAAACGAACAGAACAGGCGATCCCCAAGGTGACACACTCAGACGAATGAACCCTTTCCTGAGTTGCTCATCCAGCTGCTTCTTCAGTTCTGCTAGCTCCTCGGATCCCATCCTGTAAGGCTTATTATATATAGGCCTTGATCTGGGCATGAGCTCAATGATGAACTCGATGTCTCGGTCGGGAGGCATCCCTGGTAGCTCATCAGGAAAGAAGTCCGGGTACTCACAGACTACTGGCACTCGATCGAGTTCTACGTGTGACAGGTTGTTAACCCGCGGTACTCGAGCGGTTACTGGCTAAGAGACATACTTGACTTTGACCCCTTGGTTGCTTGTCATGGTAATAGCCATGTTAGCACAGTCCATGATGCTTTGATGCTTGGCCAACCAATCCATGCCGAGAATTACTTCTAGGCCTTACGACTTAAGCACAATGAGATCCGCTGAGAAGCTTATCCCATTGATAACAATCCCGACCTTCCTACATCCTAGGTTGGTCCCCAACACTGCTCCCGGGGTGTGGATTGCCATATGCCCGCGAAGCAGAGTAGGTCTTAAACCACATTTTTCCGCACATCTTTGTGTAGCAAAAGATTGTGAAGCACCACAATCAAACAATACTATTGCTGGGGTGGAGTTGACGAGGAACGTACCCAGAATGCAGTCTGGGTCTTCCTGTGACGCTTCTGTGGAGATATGATTAATCCGTCCCCTGCTGTGATACTATTGATTGCGGGGACCTTGATTCCTGCCTGGTGATCCTTGGCCTTGATTTGGCGAATTGGGGCGTGGTGCATCGGGCTTCTTGTTGGGACACTGTCTGGAATAGTGCCCTGTCTGTCCACATCCAAAACAGGTAACTTGTGCTCGAAGATTGGTCTTGACTCCATTGTTGTTTGGTGGATTGATTATTGGCTTGGTGTTGACTTGCTGCTGAGGCTGGTAGTTCTGGCAAAATGTTGGAGTCTTGTACTGTTGTTGTTGATAGCTGGGTCTTGCTGGTGCTGACTGCCATGGGCGTGGCTTCGGGTTACTCGGTCCTCCACTACCCATTAGCTTGCGCTTATAGGTGCCGTCCAGAGCACGACGCTTATCCTCCAACATAAGAGCCTTATTAACCAGATCGCTGAAGGTACGGCAATCAAAACAACCAGCTGATACTGGAGTGACTGCTGCAGTCCTTCCATAAAGTGTTCCACTTTGGCCGCCTCAGTGTTGACGTCTTCTGGTGCATATCTTGACAGGAGGTTGAATTTCTGCAAATACTCCTTGACGGGTCCACTACGTTGTCTTAAGGCTCGGAATTTCCGCTTCTTAATGGTCATCATTTCGGGAGGAATGTGAGTAGCGCGGAATCCATCTTTGAACACAGCCCAAGTGATGACTTGTCCTGATCGCATGATCTGAAATCCATCCCACCAAGCTCTGGTCGTGCCTCCGAGACAGTGAGATGCATAAAGAACTTTCTCACGATCATCAGTGCAGTTGACCAGCACGAGGAGGTCTTCGATAGTACGGATCCAGTCATCGGCATCCAATGGTTCAGCCGTCTCCGTGAATATGGGTGGCGTAGTTCTCATGAACTCAGAGAGAGTAGAGCGACCATTATCATTACCGTTCTGCGGCGGGCTGTTCACCAAGACTTGAGCGAGCTGCTGAATAGCGGCATTATTGGCTTCATGTTCCTCGCGGAGAGCTTGTAGGAACTGAGCCATAGTCAAGCTTTGGGAGGAGGCGGTGGCGGTGGAACATGGTCTTGTTGCTCCTTGTGGTGATCTCCAGCTTGAGTGTCCCCTCTGGTTCCCTGCTGCTGACCTGAAGAGGCAGAGATGGGGTTGCCGAAGGTGCTGGTGCGAGTTGCAATCACCATCCTGTCAGGGGAGTAGACAGGTCAATTTTCTGATCAGGACGGAATCATAAGGGATGATTCTCTAGTAAAGAGGGGGTCTGGTGCTGTGCTAGTGTGAATTTTTTAAACCAAAGGTTTTTTGAAAAAGCTAATGCATTAGATTAAACAAGCGATGTAGTCGCTCACAAGTTGCCTAAGGCAGAATGCAACTTGCATCCAACATGCTTACACAACACTCATGGTTCACTGAACCAATACATGAACTCCTACGTTCGGGGAGTAACTCCTAATTGCCTCCATCGATAATACTAAGCGGCAGACTGTGCGGTCTCATAGGCGGGTTTTGCGGGATCTTCATCTTCATCAGTGCTTCCTTTCTTTGAAGGAGGAGGGGAAGGAAGCGGTCCATCACGGCGTCTCTTGGTTGGCGAGGCAGCAAAGAGTTTGGTGTATTATTCCACGGTTAGGCGACGACTCTAAAGAGGAGTAGCCTGAAGCAATGGTATTCCTCCTCGGAAAGCGATGCCAGGTGGTCCTTCGGGTGCTCCTTCCTTCTTCACCTTGTGGTTCTTCATCTTCTCCATGCGAAGTAGATCCTTGACTTGGTGCAGCTCTTGGTGAATCCTTGTTGACTCTTTGATAAAAAGGTGCGTCAAAGTGTCAGAGGAGAGACTGTAGTAGGTCTGAAACCTCAGTGGCGTCCCGTCCTCAGAAGATGGGTTGAGTGTCCAACTCCCGTCTATCCCATCCTTAACAAAGGGTAGGTCACGAGTAGCTGGCTCGTCATCCATCTCAGGAAGGATGTCGCGGAGTCGCACGAGCGCCTCTCGTGCTGCTCTCTTCACTGCCAACATCAGATCCTCCATCTGTGGTCCTTCAAAGAACCAGCTAGTTGGGGAGTCATTAGCCTTTACTATCACGTCCACGTGATATTCCTTGGTGTCGGCGTTGACCCAGTGCTCATGGTAGAGGAAGAAGGGCGTGCAGCGTACTTGGCGCTTCTCGAGGCTATCACTCAAAAGTAGTGGGAAGCCCGTCTCCAGAAGCATCTCAGGTACGGCGGACATCTACAAGATGTAGAGGAGAGGGTTAGAAAGTTTTTAGTGGGTGCAGAATCTCATGTTAAGGTCTATGTGCACTAGTCATCTCGGCTATCGTCCATGCTACCAAAAGCTTCCTATAGTCAGGATGGCTCTGATACCAGCTCTGTAGGGAACCCCGACTTACGAGTCGAGATCGCCGAATGAACGTGCTCAGTGATCCCAGAGATCAATGCTCACCGAACACACAAATACTGAATAATAAGAGTCTTACATCCAAGTACCAAATTATTACATCACATGACCGAATGGTCAAGTTCACAAGGTTGGGCCTAAGGCCAAATCATACTGATACAACTAATAGCAGAAATCATAGGGGCTAAGCGGGTGCCCATGCCATCAAGCCTACACCGACAGGCATTCTGACTCGGAAGCGTCCTAGTTCGCAGGGGCGTCTCCGAAGACGTACTCATCTCCAAACTACGGTCCTTCCATGTCTGGTCAATAATATAACCAGTGGCAAGCCAATGAGTACTTTTGAATGTACTCGTAAACAGCCCATGATATGAACAATGAAAGTGAAGGATAACAAAAACATACATCTTTGGTGGAATTCATCTTGGTGGGATGATCATGATTATGCATCAAGTTAAAGAATTACTTTTGAAGAACAGGTTACAGATATCAATATATCTGCCGAGGGCTGAACCATCTGGGTTCACCCTGTATGCCAAGTCACCAAACTTGGTCATATCACTTCTTGCATAATAACTCCATGTAACACATACAAACACACACTTGGTTTATGCGGAAACAACTAGACATAGTTTAAGCAGGATTACCCAACTGTCCTTGACCGTGGACACGGCTATTCGAATAGTTTTACACTCTCAAGAGGTAGTACGCTGGACCCACGAGATCTGGGAAACTTCCGTGTCATCCACGCCTCGTGGTATATAACATACCCGAGGTAAGTACCCGATCAGTGCCTTTCCCCTAACGATACTAGACAAAGAGGTCCACTCGATTGGTACCCAACCCACATGTTGTACGTCTTATGAGCACCGACTCTGGACAGTATCAACCATGCGGGGACCAACGGTGTGCCTGGAACACATAAAAATGGCATAGTCGCCCTACCTGGCATGACCCCATCACGAGAGTGACCACACATCACTCCTGCCACTAGTAATGTGGCTCTTTGCTAGCACCGACTAGAGTAATCAACACAGCCCCATCCCATAAGGGGTAACGTGGTCGTACATGTAAGGTTGGGACGGTCGACACATCATAAATATTATCCCATTTCCAAAACCATACTCACACAAATACCCGATGCACCACTTCACAAAAAGTGGCCACCTAACTCATCATCGCCCTCTGGCATTAGTGGCACCCCACGGGGTTTTCATAAATCTTTGATTTTTACCAACAACATGCTCATGCTATTTACTCTACCATTACTTGTTAACATGATGCTAGCATGACCCTCATAGGTGGTAGGATCAAGCTCTATGCCTGTGCTCCGGAGGAGCCATCGGTAACATCACATCCATGATTTACCGGCACTTATGATCATATGCAACGCAAATATTTGCTACACTAGCATGCAATATAACATATGCTCAGTCATGGTCAAAGGGCTGCTTGCCTTGGTTAGCTAGGTATCCGGGGTCTTCGAGGTCTTCCGCTCCTATTCCCTCGTCACACGGATTTTCCATCGTCGTTATAAGAATAAATAAGAAATAGCTCACTCAAAAATAGATCACAAAGTCATTTTAAAAATATTCTTTACTACTGATAAATCTAAGTTGTTAGCTTTACAAATATTTGCCTCTGATTCCAATGAAGGAACATTTTTAATATCAACTAAGCACAAGCAAAACTATACCAATTTAATCCTTGTTATTATTGTAAAACAGAATAGTTGCTGAAAAATTCAACCAATGGTCTTATTAAATACTACAATTTTTAGAAGAATTTCGGTGGTAAAAGTATATTTTTACACTGGTTAAATATTTTTATAAAAATCTTTGAAAAATCATTTTTAAAACAAAAGAAAATGGGCAGCAGTTACTGGCCTGGCTCGGCCTGGAACTGGGTCGGCCCAAAGGCCAGCCGACAGCCTGCCCAGGCGCGCGCGTCGTCAGGTTTGAACCTGACGCGTGGGGCCCTGCGGTCAGTGGCTGGGGGCAGCCAGGGAGAGGGAGCTAGGCCACTGACAGGTGGGACACACCTTTTGGGGTCGTCTCGTAACTCTGGCCAGAGAGGAGGAGGAGCACACCGGTGAGGCTGCCGACGTTCTCAAGCCCCAACAAAGGCAGAAATGGGTCCAGCTCATCGCCGCCTACCTGCTGGTGGTCGGATCAACGACGGAGGGGCACTGGTTCGCCAGAGACGAGGAGGCCGTGGCGGAGGAGTTTCAGGAGGTGGTCGAGGGGGTAGCTAGGGGCACGGAAATGCTTGTGAAAGTTGGGTTAAAGCTTCCTGAGGTCGAGGGGATCGGTTTGGGGGGTCGAGGGACGCAGGAGCCATCGTGTAGCCGGAGATCAACTGGAGCTCCGAGGCGGAGGGGCCTCGGTCGATCTCGAGCACTTGGGCTCTGCTAGCTTGCTGGGATGGCTAGGGAGGTGCTAGTGGTCGTGGCGAAGCTGCCTGAGGGGTGCTCGAGCAAGGGGGAGGGCTATATATAGGCCCACGATGGTGAGACGATTCGGGAGTGCCGGTGACTCACCTTGGCGCGCATGGGGGTGCAGAGAGGAGATGGTGTCGAAACCACGGTCTCGGGACGTGGTTTTGGACTGCCAGAACCATCTGCAACAAAGGGAGAGAGAGACGAGTCGAGCATCAGTGGCCGTGCTACTTTGGCCGATACTGGTGCGCGCGGGCACACGTCGCACGAGCTCTAGAACGGGAGAGGAGGGGCCCTAATGGTCGCTCGATGCAGAGGGGTTGTTGGGGAAGAGGTTGGACACCTCGAGGGAGGTTGGAACTGGCCGAGAGCGTCGCACCCACCTTGGTGGCTTCCTGTAGCGCGCCCAGAGCGCAGTTTTGGCATGCCACGGCATGCTGGTGCGCTCTCAGGTGCTTTGTACGTGTTTAGCATGTCCTGGAACTAGCTGGGGGTGAGGCTAGCCGTTGAAGTCCCGTGGGAGCTTCGGCTGGTAAAGGAAGACAAGGAATATATGTGTTGTCAGCTTTGAGCTGAAGCTTAGATTGGGGTTTTTGGCATTTCTACTTTGAACCAGAGAGGGGCCAGTTGACTGGGGCTGGGCATTGATACTGGCCACCTAATCTGAGTGTTTGGAGCAAGGGGTTGGGATTAGCTGTGTCTAAGAGGGCTTTTACCAATCTGTTAGAAGGTGCTCAACAGTTGTTTGAGGGGGTTGCACCCCACCACTGGTGCTGCAACTTAACATGTTTGGGTTTGGTGCTAAAACATTGGTTTCATCAAGTTTGAGCTCCATTGGACAAGTTTAGCTTTGCAAACTTGAAAACACCACTATTTTACCAGATCTATCCCTTCCAAAGAGAGTGTGCACAAACTAAGTCCCACCAATCCCATTTTTGGTGTGGATCCTCATTTGAGGTATTAGGCACTCCTGAAAAGTTTCATCATCATTGGACAAACTTTGCTATGTAGAGTTGCTCTAACTTCAATCTGGACACAAGGGGTTTTATAGTTATTTGGGGTCCTTAATCACCTTGGATCAAGGTGAAACTTTATGTGGACACCAAATGTGGCTTAGGGATACCACTAGAATTTTCTAGGATTTTATTGAGAATATTTCCTTTGGAAATATTTCGAAAGATCAAAACAGACAGAAATGGTTTCAAGGTTTTACTCAAATAATTATAATATAAGTAGGGGTTTAAAATCTTATGTATGGAAAATATATGTCCTTCTGAGCATCTCCAAATTTAATCAGATTTTTCTAAGGCAGAAAAGTATTTTTCCATGTAGGAATAGCATTTCTGGCCGCAGAAATGGACATGTAATTAAATTAGGAAAATAATTTATAAAATAATTATTTTGTGGTTTTGGAGCACTAAAATAAAGTTAAAATCAGATCACCAACTTTGGGTAGAAACACTCCTTGCCATCAAGGGCATGTAGTGCAACTCAAAGTAGGGCTTTTACATTAATCAGAAACAGGAAGAAGGTTTTGGAAGCAATTCAGTGTTGTGAAATGGGGTTTTTATAATCACAACATCAAACACACAAGCATACAATGACAACCATGGCACTCACAACATTAGTTTTGAAAAAGTTTCAACAAGCTCAGATTTTTGCCTTATAGAGAAAGTGATAGTGAAAACAGGGTTTGACATATCACATCTCTATATCATTGGCATTTTCATAACTGCATGTTCTTAAGATTTCCAACAAACTTGAGTTTGCTCGATTCGGAGTTCGTATGCGAAAGTTATGGCAGTTTTAGTGGCCACCGGTACTACCGCAGGTGCCAGCGGTAGTAGTTTTTTACTACCGCTCTTTGGGCGGTAGTACCGCTATCTAGGTGGTAGTAATTTTTTACTACCACTCCGTCAGACTTTCTGCGCATCCTTTTGCCTGAGCAGTGGTAGGTACAGTAGTAGTTTTTTTACTACCATGGTTCGTGAGCCTACCGTGCGGTAGTACCGCTCCTGGCAGCGGTAGTACTGCTGTGCTCGGGCTATGAGTGGGGATAACGGTCAAATTATTTCCCCCACTATATAAAGGGGGTCTTCTTCCCCTTTGGATTCTATACATCTATTGAGCTCGTGTTCTTCCCCCATTGTTGACCTTCTTAGAGCGTGCTAACTCTCAATCCCTCCAATGATTCTTGCTAGTTCTTGAGGGAAAAGAGAGAGGAGATCTAGATCCACATTTCGACCAATCACTTTCTCCTCTATGTGAGTGGAACCCCTTGGATCTTGATCTTGGAGTTCTTTGTGAGCTCCTTGTTCTTCCTCTCATATTTCCCCATAGCTTTTGTTGTTGTGGAGGGATTTGAGTGTGAGGGTCTTGACCACTTCGTGTGTTATTTCCATTGCATTACTTGCATCAGTTTGAGTTCTCCATGGTGATACATGGAAGTAAGAAGTTGAGAATCTTATTACCCTTGGGTACTTGGTACCCCTACAGATTGTTCTTCGTGGATGATTTGGCATCCTAGAAGCTTGATGGTGCCTCGGAGCTCAATCATTGTGGTGTAAATCTCCGGTCAAGCGTCGGTGTCTCCAATTAAGTTGTGGAGATTGCACCAACCTTGTTTGCATGGGTTCGATGACTGCCCTCAAGGGTCCCTTAGTGGAATCACGGCATCTTGCATTGTGCGAGGGCGTGAGGAGATTACGGTAGCCTTAGTGGCATCTTGGGGAGCATTGTGCCTCCACACTGCTCCAAATAGAGATTAGCATCCGCAAGGGTGTGAACTTCGGGATACATTGTCGTCTCTGCGTGCCTCGGTTATCTCTTACCCGAACACTTTACTTATGCACTTTACTTTGTGATAGCCATATTGTTTCTTGTCATATATCTTGCTATCACTTAGTTGTTTATCTTGCTTAGCATAAGTTGTTGGTGCACATAGGTGAGCCTAGTTGTTTTAGGTTTTGTGCTTGACAAATTAAATGTTAGTTTATTCCCCATTTGTTCAAGCCTAAACCATAATTGTTTTAAAGCGCCTATTCACCCCCCTCTAGGCGATATCCACGTCATTTCAGAAGCTCGTCTGTCTATCAGTATAACACCGACTTCCAGAACCTTGCCCACTATGCTAAGTAGGATGTTCCTCATGACAACAGCAAGATTTATAAGTTCAGAGGTAGTCTCAGGGAAGATCTTTAGCTTCCTCTTTCCCTGCATGAGCCCCGTGAGTTTGATCAGTTCTATAACTTGACTCTCAAAACTGAGTCAGCTCTACTTAGGGTTGAGAATTAATGGAGCGGTTTAGAGACCCTCATCCGGCTTTATCCTCGACTCAAATTGTTCCTAAGAAGTAGAAGTATTGGTTCCTCCTCCTCCACCGCCTCGTCCTTCTCAGCAGCTGAAGCAGAATGGTGGTCGTGGATCTTCCCACCCACCCAACCCAGGTTTCCAGCAGAAGCCTCACACGCCCAAGTCAGGAGCTCCTCTAGCTCACTTATGCCCGCTCTTAGAGGTTACTTGTCATAAGTGTGGTCAGAAGGGTCACTACTCCAACAAGTGTACCAACCAGCGATGTCTTATGCCTCCTCTCCAATTAGGCCCCCACGCAATGCTATGGTGAAGCATAATCCCAAGGAAGCAAGAGTGAACATGGTCAATGCAGCTGAAGTAGAGGATTCCTTAGAAGTGATCATGGGTAGTCTCTTTGTTAATTCTATTGCTGCCAAAGTTTTGTTCGATAGAGGTGCATTGCATTTTTTTCATGTCTAGACCATTTACTCTTAAACATGATTTCGATTTAGAAATGTTGGGTAGACCGCTAGGTATTATTTCTTCGGGTTTAACCATGAGAGGTATTTCAGGGGTTCCAGATGTATCTCTCAACATGGACAGTTATTTCTTCCTGGCTTCTCCTTATGTTCTTGGTAATTCCGATATTGATCTAATTCTTGGAATGTATTTTCTTGGGATGAATAAGGTGTACATTGATTGTGTAGCCAAAGAAGTCAAATTGACTCATCCTTGTGAAGACGTGATCATTCTGTTGCTCGTGATGACACAATTCGTCTCTTTTCTCTCAATGAGAAGGGTGAAATGTCGGCCATATCTCAAGTTCCTGTAATTTGTGAGTATGAAGATGTCTTTTCAGAAGAATTGCTAGGAATGCCTCCTCACCGGCTAGTAGAGTTTGTGATTGAACTCCACCCTGGAACTGAACTAGTTTACAAGCGTCCTTATAAACTTGGTCCCGAAGAGCTGAAAAAAGATAAAGAAGCAGCTAGATGAACAAGAACTTATGGGTTTGATCAGACCGAGTTCTTCACCATGTGGTTGTGGTGTTCTTGTCAAGAAAAAGATGGCACGGATCGGCTTTGCGTCAATTATCATCCATTGAAAAAGAAGATAATCAGGAACAGGAATCCACTTCCAAACATCAACAAATTGTTTGAGCAATTGAAAGGGGCCAAGGTTTTTTCTAAGACCGATCTACGGATGGGCTTGTTGGGTAACGTTGCATGGGAAACAAAAAATTCCTACTCACACATAAAATCTATCCATGGTGATGAGGGTGGAGCTACTCCAGCAGGGCTTCGCCGTGCCATGCCGAAATAACTACGGGGTGTGACGAAGTGGTTGAGGGAGAGAGGGCTGCGCCGTGGCTTGTGGTGCAAAAAGCCTCTCTACCCTCCATTATATATAGGAGGGGAGAGAGGGGTGACGCCCTAGGGTCTTTACCTAGGGTTCGACCGGCACAAGGAGGACGGAGGAGTCCTCCTCCAAATCGGTTTGGTGGAGGAGAATTCCTCCTCCTAGTCGGTTTGGCCCACATCTCTCTCTTTCTCCACTTAGGCCGAATAGGCCCACTTGGGCTGGCCGCCCATTCCACCAGGGGCTGGTGCGCCACCCTTGCGCCTGTTTGGTCCCCTTTCGGTTGGGTTGCCCCTCCCGGTGGAACCCTGAAACCCATTCGCCACTCCCGATACTTTACCGGTAATGCCCAAAATCCTTCCGGAAAGCAAATGGATACTTCCTATATATCAATCTTTGTCTCCGGACCATTCCGGAACTCCTGGGACGTCTGAGATCTCATCCGAGACTCCGAACAACATTCGGTTACCACCATCCATAATTCAACTATACCGAAACGTCACCGAACCTTAACTGTGCAGACCCTGCAGGTTTGAGAACTATGTAGACATGACCGAGAGATTCTCCGGTCAATATCCAATAGCGGGACGTGGATGTACATATTGGATCCTAAATATTCTACGAAGATCTTAATCGGTTGAACCTCTATGTCAACGATTGAGTTAATCCAGTATAACATTCCCTTTGTCCTTAGGTATGTTACTTTCCCGAGATTCGATTGTCGGCATCTCTATACATATTTGAATCTCGTTACTGACAAGTCTATTTACTCATTCCGTAATACAAATCCTGTGGCTAACTCTTTACTCGCATTGCTTGCAAGGCTTGTTGTGATGTTATATTACCGAGTGGGCCCCGAGATACCTCTCCGTCATACGGAGTGACAAATCCTAGTCTTGATCCATGCTAACTCAACGAACACCTTCGGAGATACGTGTAGAGCACCTTTATAGTCACCCAGTTATGCTGCAATGTTTCATACACACAAGGTATTCTTCCGGTGTCAGTGAGTTACATGATCTCATGGTCATAGGAACATATACTTGACATGCAAAAAAACAGTAGCAATAAAAAGACACGATCACATGCTACGTTCATTGTTTGGGTCTTGTCCATCACGTCATTCTCCTAATGATGTGGTCCCGTTATCAAGTGACAACACTTGTCTATGCCTAGGAAACCTTAACCATCTTTGATCAACGAGGTAGTCAACTAGAAGTTTACTAGGGACAGTGTGTTGTCTATGTATCCACACATGTATTTGAGTATCCATTCAATACAATTCTAGCATGGATAATAAATGATTATTTTTACAAGGAAATATAATAATAACTATTTTATTATTGCCTCTAGGGCATATTTCCAACAGTCTCCCACTTGCACTAGAGTCAATAATCTAGCTCACATCACTACGTGATTTACAATGTTACGAATCTAACACCCATATAGTTCTGGTGTTGATCATGTTTCGCTCGTGGAATAGGCTTAGTCAATAGGTCTGCAAGATTCAGATCCGTGTGCACTTTAAAAATATTTATGTCCTCCTCCTTGATGTAATCACGGATAGAATTGAAGTGTCGCTTTATGTCTCTGGTCCTCTTGTGAAACCTTTGTTCCTTGGCTAGAGCAATGGCACCAGTGTTGTCACAGAACAGATTCATTGGATCCAGTGCACTTGGCACAACTCCAAGATCTGTCATGAACTGCTTCATCCAGACACCTTGTTTAGCCACCTCCAATGCAGCTATGTACTCCGGTTCTCATGTAGAATCAGCTACCACGCTCTGCTTGGAACCGCACCAGCTTACCGCACCCCCATTGAGAATAAATATGTATTCGGTTTCTGACTTAGTGTCATCCGGATCAGTGTCAAAGCTTGCATCAACATAAACCTTTACGATGAGCTGTTTGTCACCTCCATAAACGAGAAATATTTCTTTAGTACTTTTCAGGTACTTCAGAATATTCTTGGCTGCTGTCTAGTGCTCCATTCCTGGATTACTTTGAAACCTTCTTGCCATACGTATGGCAAGGCTGACATCAAGTCTTGTACACAATATTGCATACAAGATAGACCCTATGGCTGAAGCATAGGGGATGACACTCATCTTTTCTCTCTCTTCTCCAGTCACTAGGCATTGAGTCTTACTCAATTTCATACCTTGTAACACGGGCAAGAACCCCTTCTTTGACTGTTCCATTTTGAACTTCTTCAAAACTTTATCAAGGTATGTGCTCTACGAAAGTCCTATCAAGCGTCTTGATCTATCTCTATAGATCTTGATGCCCAATATATAAGCAGCTTCTCCCAGGTCCTTCATTGAAAAACTTACATTCAAATAATCAGTTACACTTCCGAGAAGTTCTATATCAGCAATATGTCATCTACATATAATATTAGAAATGCTATAGAGCTCCCACTCACTTTCTTGTAAATACAAGCTTCTCCATAAACTTGTATAAACCCAAACGCCTTGATCACCTCATCAAAGCATTGATTCCAACTTCGAGATGCTTGCACCAGTCCATAAATGGATTGCTAGAGTTTTCATACTTTGTCAGCATTCTCTGGATCGACAAAACCTTCCGGTTGCATCATATACAACTCTTCTTTAAGGAAACAATTAAGGAATGTTGTTTTGACATCCATCTGCCATATTTCATAATCAAAAAATGCAGCTATTGCTAACATGATTCTGACGGACTTAAGCGTAGCCACGGGTGAGAAAGTCTCATCGTAGTCAACTCCTTGAACTTGTGAAAAACACTTTGCCACAAGTCGAGCTTTATAGACGAAGATATTATTGTCTGCATTCACCTTCTTCTTAAAGATACATTTATTCTGAATAGCCTTTCGCCCTTCAGGTAATACTTCCAAAGTCCTTACTTTGTTTTCATACATGGATCCTATCTCGGATTTCATGGCCTCTAACCATTTGTTGGAATCCAGGCCCACCATTGCTTCCCCATAGCTCGTAGGTTCATCGTTGTCTGACAACAAGATTAATAAGACAGGGTTGCCGTACCACTCAGGAGCAGTATGTGCCCTTGTAAACCTACGAGGTCCAACATCAACTTGATCTGAAGTTTCATGATCATCATAATTAGCTTCCTCTTCAACTGCCATATGTTCCACAGAAACATCTTTCTGTGTTGCGCTACTCTCTGGTTGAAGTACATGTTCTATAACCTCATCAAGTTCTATCTTCCTCCCACTCAATTCTTTCGAGAGAAACTCTTTCTCAAGAAATGCTCTGTTTTAAGTGACAAACACTTTTCCTTCGGATCTGAGATAGAAGGTGTACCCAACTGTCTGTTTTGGGTATCCTATGAAGACGCACTTTTCCGCTTTGGGTTCCAACTTTTTAGGCTGAAGCTTTTTGACATAAGCATCACATCCCCAAACTTTAAGAAACGACAACTTTGGCTTCTTGTCATACCATAGTTCATATGGCGTCGTCTCAATGGATTTTGATGGTGCCCTATTTAAAGTGAATGCAGCTGTCCCTAATGCATAGCCCCAAAACGATAACGGCAAATCGGTAAGAGACATCATAGAACACACCATATCTAATAAAGTACGATTATGACGTTCATACACACCATTACGCTGTGGTGTTCCAAGCAGTGACAAATGTGAAATAATTCCACATTATCTTAAGTGAGTACCAAACTCATAACTCAGATATTCTCCCCCTCGATCAGATCATAGGAATTTAATCTTCTTGTTACGATGATTTTCAACTTCACTTTAAAATTTCTTGAACTTTTCAAATGTTTCACACTTGTGCTTCATCAAGTAAATATAACCCTATCTACTCAAATCATATCTGAAGGTGAGAAAATAACGATAACCACCACGCGCCTCTATGCTCATTGGTCCACACACATCAGTATGTATGATCTCCAACAAGTCACTTGCATGCTCCATTGTTCCGGAGAACGGATTCTTAGTCATCTTGCCCATGAGGCATGGTTCACATGTGTCAAGTGATTCAAAATCAAGTGACCCCAAAACTCCATCGGCATGGAGTTTCTTCATGCCTTTTATACCAATATGACCTAAGCAGAAGTGCCAGAACAAAGTAGCGTTATCATTATCAACTCTACATCTTTTGGCCTCAATATTATGGATATGTGTGTCATCACTATCGATATTCAGCATGAACAAACCCCTCACATTGGGTGCATGACCATAAAAGATATTACTCATATAAATAGAACAACCATTATTCTATGACTTAAATTAGTAACTGTCTCTTAATAAACAAGATCCATATATGATGTTCATGCTTGACGCATGCACTAAGTAACAATTATTTAGGTTCATCACTAATCCCGATGGTAACTAAAGTGAGAGCGTGTCGACGACGATCGCATCAACCTTGGAACTATTTCCCACGCGCATCATCACTTCGACCTTCGCCAACCTTCATCTATTCCGTAGTTCCTGCATTGAGTTGCAAATGTGAGCAACGGAACCGGTATCAAATACCCAGGAACTACAATGAGAGTTGGTGAGGTACACATCAATAACATGTATATCAAATATACCTTGTTTGGCGTTGGCCGCCTTCTTATTGGCTAAATACTTGGGTTAGTTCCGCTTCCAGTGACCAGTCCCCTTGCAATAATAACACTCAGTTTCTGGCTTAGGTCCAGCCATGGGTTTCTTCGTGGGAGGGGCAACAGCTTTGCCACTCTTCTTGGAGTTACCCTTCTTGCCCTTGTTATTTTTTGTTGAAACCGGTATTCTTATTGACCATTAACACTTGATGTTCTTTCTGGATTTCTGACTCAATGACTCTCAGTATCGCAAACAGCTCATCGAGTGATTTATTCATCCCTTGCATGTTGTAGTTCAACACAAAGCTTTTATAGCTAGGTGGCAGTGATTGAAGAACTCTGTCACTGATAGCCTCTCGCGGGAGAGGAATTACCACCTCAGCCAGATTGTTAGTCTACCCAGACATTCTGAGCACATGTTCACTGACAAACCCGTTCTCCTCCATTTTGCAAGCGTAGAACTTATCGGAGGTTTCATACTTCTCGATCTGGGCATTCTTCACAAAGATAAACTTCAACTCCTGGAACATCACATATACTCCATGACGTTCAAAACGTCTTTCAAATCCTGGTTGTAAGCCATACAAAACTGCACATTGAACTACTGAGTAGTCATCCCGGCGTGATTGCCAAGTGTTCAAAACATCTTGGGTCGCTATTTGGGGTGGTGCTTCACCTAACGGAGCATCAAGGACATATTTCTTTTGGGAAACTGTGAGGATAAGCCTCAGATTACGGGCCCAGTCAACAAAGTTGTTTCCATCATCTTTCAGCTTAGCTTTCTCTAGGAACACATTAAAATTCAAGGGTGCTACTGTTGGAAATATGCCCTAGAGGCAATAATAAATTGGTTATTATTGTATTTCCTTGTTCATGATAATCGTTTATTATCCATGCAAGAATTGTACTGATTGGAAACTCAAATACATGTGTGGATACATAGACAACACACTGTCCCTAGTGAGCCTCTAGTTGACTAGCTCATTGATCAAAGATGGTCAAGGTTTCCTGGCCATAGACAAGTGTTGTCACTTGATAACGGGATCACATCATTAGGAGAATGATGTGATGGACAAGAACCAAACTATGAACGTAGCATATGATCGTGTCAGTTTATTTCTACTATTTTTCTGCATGTCAATGTATCTATTCCTATGACCATGAGATCGCGCAACTCCCGGACACCATAGGAATACCTTGTGTGTTATCAAATGTCGCAACGTAACTGGGTGACTATAAAGGTGTTCTATAAGTATCTCCAAAGGTGTCTGTTTGACGGGGTGATAACCCCGGGGTAGGCTCATCGAGCCTACTCCTTTGTCTTCTACCTTGAAGGAACAGTACGACTCATTCTATGAGGCCCAAGTCCCCCTAGCCGGCTAGGAAGCTTCTGTCGGCTGGGGGCGAGACGGCCGAATCTCTCTCGTCGGCTAGGAAGCTCCAGCCAGCTAGAGGCGAGACGGCTACCTCCCTCTGGCCATCTATGCCACGCCGGCCGGCTAGAGGCGAGACGGCCGTTCCCAGGCCGGCTAGTGAAGCGACTAGCCGGCTAGGGAGCTCAAGTCACATCAGACCATAGGTCATGACAATACCATACGGTTAAAGGTGGCTGCGCGTCAGCCAAGGTACAGGATTGGAGCGCACTGTAGGTATAGTGTCAACGGCCATGCCACTGACCTACTCCGGCTCCGATCCATCATCCTACACAGTGTCGGCCCATCAAACTCCCACTCCATTATCACACTCGGTGTGGGAATAGTGGAGACGGCCGTACTGGCAGCCCATGACGAATCTCGCAAGACGATGTCGGACGTACTACATGTGTCCTGCGTCGGCCTTACGCAAGAGCCTCACTGGCTAGCCGGCAGGTCCCATAGCCAGATGGGACCTCGCAGCCGGTGGGCCCCTCCAGCGATAAGACAAGACCCCCGTGGGCCCCCTGGCTAGACGGCGAGGCTGCCAGCCGGGCCCCGGTCATGTACTTTTATCCTTATTGTAGGTCGGTGGGTTCATCTATAAAACCCCCCGACCCCCACCATGCAGAGGGTCGGTCAATCCTTCATACACACACTCAGACAGGAGAGGTAGATGCGAGCTGGCTGGTCCTTCTTCCTCCTCCGTAGAACAGCTCCAGGAGCACATTGTAACCTCATTGGTGCATTGTACACTCCGGCAGGATTAGGGGTGTTATCTCGACGGACAGCCCTGAACCTGGGTAAATCATGCGCTCCATGCGTGTACCAACCTCGTCCCCAGCGCCCACCTATGTCACTTCGGTTCCCACCATCTTTAGCCTACCCATGGCATATGTTGTGAGTAAACACCGACATTTGGCACCCACAGTGGGGCCATCCACGGCATCGGCTGAATTTATGCGCTGGGCGGGGCCCTTGCGTACACCGTCGGATGCTTCGTGTCCGGACCGATCAGCATGCCCATGGAACCTGCCATTGAGGAGCTTTCTGCGATGTTGATCAACGTCCCAGTCCGTCTCACGAATTCTGATGGGGAGTTTAATGACGAGTCACTCCCCGGCGTCGTCATCACCGCTGTTGCGAACCTCGGTGTTCTCTTCAGCGACTTGCACCTCGACGATGGCCCTCGCTACCCCGGCGAGGACGTCGACATCGACGCGTTATGCGCCAGCTTCAGTAGGCTCTCCCTCGCGGAGACGCCTGCACTTGATGAGTACCCCAGCGATGTGCCCGTCTTCAATGGTCCACCATCATGTGTGGGGTGCCTTGCCCCGCATCACGTCGCTGTCGTCTCCAACCTCATGGAGGTGATGATCATTGGCGCTGGCACCAGCAAGGCTCACGGCAAGGCGTCAGCAGATGCTGCTGATCCCGCTGCAGTATCAACCGACACGCTTCGTGCTACCCTTGCCGGCTTGCAGACGCCCATTGCCACCTCCACAAACCCCACCGACGCGCAAGCCTCGCTGGAGGAGGCTCGCAGGCAGATCCTGGAGGACGAGGTTGTCATTGCCGCGGTTAAACGCCGGATGGAGGCCGCGCAGCGCGAGTATAACTCTTCTTACGGCCTCACTCCGGCTGCAGATAGTCCTAGCCGGCTCGGTGCAGTCCACGGGCGCGGCCGGGTCATTGCCGAAATCCTAGGCGGCAAGCAGCCCATCTACGAGACCCGTGCGGCCAACTTGCGGACTGCTCAGGCAGCCATAACATAAATGCCAAGTTTGGAGGGTGAGGAGCGCGTCCTTCAGTAGAAGCGGGTCAGGGATCTCCTTGACGTCACAAATGAGCAGCACACACTTCTTGACCCTGGTCAGGCAGAATCGAAGTCTGCGGGAGCCAATCCCGGAGCACGCCATAACCTCAGCAGCCGTCATCATGCCGAGGGATCTTCCTCATATCGCACTTCCGGCCGGAAGGGCGAGGGCAGCCAAGACAGGCGTTCTCTGCGCCAGAGCGAGCCGACTTCAAGCCAGTGTCGCAAAGATGGTGGCAACAAGGGGGATTCGGGGCGTGAAGATCCTCCTCTGAGGCATCGGGAGGGGGCCAACGCCACGGGCTCCTAAGACACCCTTCCGATCACGGCTCGGATGGGCCCTCGCATCCCACACACGGACAACAATGCTCGCAGACGCCTCAACATCCTGGCGCAGTCGGCTCTCCTAGAAGAGGACGGCCCCATCGGTCTGGCGTGCTTCGGCCCTCGGATCTGAGGGGAGCCGTTTCCCCGAGGCTTCACTCTCCCTCGGGACACCCCCAAGTACAACGACACAGCCAAGACAGAAGACTGGTTGATCGACTACACCACTGCAGTCAGCATTGCTTGGGGCAACAAGCGCGTAGCCGTCTGCTACGTGCCTCTCATGCTGGCCGGCTCGGCTAGAACATGGCTTAACAGCCTTCCAGCCGGCAGCGTCAACTCCTGGGTTGACTTCGAGGAGGCGTTCGTCTGCAACTTCACTGGCACCTACAAGCGCCCTGGCTGGCCTCGCGAGCTGGCCATGTGAGTCCAGAGGCCTGACGAACCCCTTCGTGACTATGTCATGCGTTGGACCGAGCTGCGCAACTCCTGTGAAGGAGTGCATGAGGTACAAGACATTCAATACTTCATTGACGGCTACCGAGACGACACTCTACTCAAGCACAAGCTCATGTGCTCCGAGCCCACCTCTGTGGCGGTGCTCATGGCCAAGGCCGACAAGTACGCCACGGCCGACTCCACGATGCATGTCAAGGTTACCGCCTTGGAAAAAGTTGCCCCCACGTCGGCTACTCCCAAGCTGGCTGGCGACAATCAAGGCGGCCAGAACAACAAGCGCAAGGCGGATCAACTTGATTCACGTTCCACAAGCAACCAGGTGGCTAGCATGGAGGAAGACGCGCCGACTACTCAAGCCGGCTCTCAGTAGCAACGGACCGGCAAGAACAACTGGCAGCCCAAGCTCACCTTCGAGCAAATGCTCGACGCGCCATGCAAGATGCATACTCGGGCGAAGCCGGCTACTCACACCCTCCGACAGTGTAGCTTTGCACAGCGACTGTCGCGAGGAGAGGGCATGCCGGCTCCCCCAGGTGCAGCTACGGCGCCTCGTGCTCTGGCTCCTGGGCCGGCTCCTGCTCCACCGCTGCTGCCTCACAACGATGACCGTCTCCACGATGATTAGCCCCATCAAGACGGAGCTTACGTCGTCTTCACCAGCGAGGGTGATGACAAGCAGAGCCAGTGACAACGCCCGCGTGAGGTGAACGCCACGGTCCCCCCGGTTCCCCAATTCATGCATTGGTCTCAAAAGCCAATTATGTGGAGCCGAGCTGACCATCCTGCGGTGATGCCAAATCCTGGCTCATACGCGCTCGTCCTCGACCCCACTTCGCCTCCAAGAGGCTCACCTGCCAGTTCTATCTGGTGTTGGTCGATGGTGGCAGCAGCACAAGCATCCTCTACCGCGACACCATGCTCAAGCTTGGGCTGAAGGAGAAGGACCTCTGGCCGACCAGCACTGTCTTCCACGGCATTGTGCCGGACAGTCCTGCTCGCCGATCGGCAAAATCCAGTTGGAAGTCCTTTTCGGTGATAAGGCGCATTTCCGCCGAGAGCCAATATGGTTCAAGGTGGCGGATCTCAACAGCCTGTATCACGCGTTGTTGGTCAGACCGGCTCTGGCCAAATTCATGGCCATCCCCCACTACGCCTACCTCAAGATGAAGATGCCAGGTCCAAAGGGCATCATCACAATCGCTCGCGACTACAAGAAGTCGCTCGAGTGCGCACAAGACAGCAGCCGTCTGGCCGACGCCATGGTGATTGCTGAGGAGAAAAGGTAGATTGACCGGCTCGTGGCTTAGGCTACCGAGAAGTCGGCGATCCCTACTCCACCATCCCAGTCGGCCGGCGAGGGCTCATTCAAGCCGGCCAAAGAAACCAAGAAGGTGTCACTCGACCCTGTGAACCCCAAGCAATGCGTCACCATCGGTGCTAATCTAAGCACCAAATAGGAAGGCGAGCTCGTCAACATCCTCCATGAGAATCGGGACATCTTTGCATGGTCTCCAAAAGACATGCCAGGGGTTCCGAGGAAGTACGTCGAGCACAAGCTTCATGTGCGTTTGGATGCTAAGCCGGTGAAACAACCCTTGCGCCGCTTCACCGAGGGGAAGTGGAGCACAATTGGAGAAGAGATCGCCCGGCTGCTCGCAGCCGGCTTCATAATGGAGGTTTTCCACCCAGACTGGTTGGCCAATCCAGTCCTAGTGCTGAAGAAGAACAACACATGGCGAATGTGTATCGACTACACGAGCCTGAATAAGGCGTGCCCGAAAGACCCTTTCGCCTTGCCCAGGATAGATCAAGTGATTGCCTCCACAGTCGGATGCGAACTGCTCTCATTTCTAGACGCTTATTCAGGCTACCATCAAATCAAGTTGGATCTAGCTGATCGCCTGAAGACCTCCTTCATCACGCCCTTCGGGGCCTACTGCTACACCACCATGACATTCGATCTGGAAAGCGTTGGTGCCAGTTTCAGCGTTGCATGCAACAATGCCTCCTACCACAGACCGGCAGAAACATCCACGTCTGTGTGGATGTGATACGTCTCCGTCGTATCTATTTTTCCAAACTCTTTTGCCCTTGTTTTGGACTCTAATTTGCATGATTTGAATGGAACTAACCCGGACTAACGCTGTTTTCAGCAGAATTGCCATGGTGTTGTTTTTGCGCGGAAATAAAAGTTCTCGGAATGACATAGAAATTTACGAGGATTTTTTGTAGAATATATAAAAAATACGGGCGCAAGAATCAACCGGAGGAGTGGAGCGTGGAGCCCACAAGCCCACCAGGCGCGGGCCCCCCTAGCCGCGCCTAGCAGGCTTGTGGGGCCCACGGAGCTCCACCGCCTCCAATTCCACCTCTATTTAGTCCCTTTAGTCCGGAAAAAAAATCAAGGAGGAGATTTCGTCGCGTTTTACGATACGGAGGCGCCGCCACCACCTGTTCTTCCTCTCGAGGACAGATCTGGAGTCCGTTCTGGGCTCCGGAGAGGGGGGACCGTCGCCATCGTCATCACCAACCTTCCTTCATCGCCTATTCCATGATGCTCTTCACCGTTCGTGAGTAATCTCATCGTAGGCTTGGTGGACGGTGATGGGTTGGATGAGATCTTTCATGTAATCGAGTCAGTTTTGATGGGGATTGCTCCCTAGTATCCACTATGTTCTGAGATTGATGTTGCTACTACTTTGCCATGCTTAATGCTTGTCACTAGGGCCCGGGTGCCATGATTTCAGATTTGAACCTATTATGTTGTTGCCAATATATGTGTGTTCTTGATCCTATCTTGCAAGTTGTATTCACCTACTATGTGTTATGACCCGACAACCCCGGAGTGACAATAGCCGGAACCACTCCCGGAGATGACCATAGTATGAGAAGTTCATCTATTCACTAAGTGCTAATGCATTGTTCCGGTTCTCTATTAAAAGGAGAACCTTAATATCCCGTAGTTTCCATTAGGACCCCGTTGCCACAGGAGGGATGGACAATAAATGTCAAACAAGTTCAGTTCCCTAAGCACGTATGACTACATACGGAATGCATGCCTACATTACATTGACGAAATGGAGCCAGTTACATATCTCTCCGTGTTATAACTGTTGCATGATGAATGTCATCTGGCGTAATCATCCATCACCGATCCAATGCCTACGAGTTTTTCCTACTAGTCCTTGCTATGTTACTTTGCCGCTACTGCTGTCACTGCTGCTACTGTTATTCTGTCGCTACTGTTGTCACTGCCGCTACTGTTACTGCTACTGCTGTCACTATTGCTACTGGTTACCGTTGCTACTGTTGCTATCACACTACCTTGCTACAGATACTTTGCTACAGATACTAAATCTTTCAGGTGTGGTTGAATTGACAACTCAACTGCAAATACTTGAGAATATTCTTTGGCTTCCCCTTGTGTCGAATCAACAAATTTGGGTTGAACACTCTACCCTCGAAAAATGTTGCGATCCCCTATACTTGTGGGTTATCAAGACTATTTTCTGGCGCCGTTGCCGGGGAAGCATAGCTATATTCTCTAAGTCACTTGGGATTTACGTCTGCTGATCACTATGAGGAATCTGGGAGATCCAAAAACTAAAGTCTTGCCCTCAACTACGAGGACAGGTAAGGAACTGCCATCTAGCTCTGCACTTGATTCACCTTCAGTTATGAGTAAGTTTGCGAGACCACCTCCTGCTAGAAATTTTGATGTGTCGCCTGTGCTTGATGATGCTACTTCTGCTGTCCATGATGCTTGCGATGATGCTTTTCTTGATACTGCTTTGCCACTAGGTGCATTCCTTGATGCACAAATTGCTAGAGTTGCTGCTAGATGTGATGATACTTTTGAAACTCCTGAGATTATTGAAGTAGAAACTGCTATTTGGCCTGTTAGAACTAGCTCTCCTAGATATGAATTGCCGTATATGCCTGAGGGTTATGTTATGGAGGGAGAGATAGCTGAGGAATTTCTTGCTTGTAAGGATAGCTATGATGTTGAGAATTTACTGCGCAAGTGGAAAGAAAAATCTCTGAACGCTAGGATGAAATATGACCCGAAGTTTGCTACTTCGCCTATCTTTGTGACCGATAAGGATTATGAATTCTCTATCGACCCTGAGTTAATCACTCTGGTCGAGTCTGATCCTTTTTACGGTTATGAGTCTGAAATGGTTGTAGCACATCTTACTAAGCTGCACGATATAGCCACCCTATTCACGAGTGAGGAAAAGATCTGCCACTACTATATCCTTAAGTTGTTTCATTTCTCGCTAAAGGATGATGCTAAGACTTGGTTCACTTCTCTCGCTCCTGGTTGTGTGCGTAGTCCCCAGGATATGATCTACTACTTCTCTGAGAAATATTTTCCTGCCCATAAGAAGCAAGCTGCCTTGCATGAAATATGTAACTTTGCGCAAGTTCAAGAAGAGAGTCTCCCACAAGCTTGGGGGAGGCTTGTCCAGCTGCTGAATGCTTTGCCTGATCACCCTCTTGAGAAGAATGAAATACTTGATATCTTCTATAATGGACTAGCCGATGCTTCTAGAGACCACCTAGTTGTGTTGGTTGTGTTTTTATGAAACGAACTGTGGAACAAGCTGAGATTCTATTGAATAATATTTTGTGCAATGAGAATGCTTGGACTATTCCCGAACCACCTTTGAAGCCAACTCCGAAGAAAAGACGTATTCTATTCCTCAGTCCTGAAGATATGAAAGAAGCTAAGAAATCTATGAAAGAGAAAGGCACTAAATCCGAAGATGTCAAAAATCTACCACCTATCGAAGAGATCCATGGTCTTGATAAGCCAACACAGGTAGTAGAGGTAAATTCTCTTCGTAGATTCAATGAGAGTGATATTCCTTTTGATAAACCTGCTAGCTTATGATTGGATGAATTTGATAACTTTCTTGCCAAACAACAAAGTTTCAATGATTATGTTAGCAAACAATTGGAACAGAATGCTCGTATGCTTAGTCATTTAAGTGCTTGTGTGGACAGAAATGTCAATGATCTTAAGCTTCTGAGTAAACATGCCTCTATGGTTACTACTCAGGTAGAACAAGTACTTAAGGCTCAAAATGACTTGCTCAATGAGTTGAATGACAATTCTGTCAGAGTCGTCACTAGGGGCGGTACAATGACCCAGGAACCTTTGTATCCTGAGGGTCATCCTAGGAGAATTGAACAAGATTCTCAAGGAGTTAGCACTGATGCACCTAGTCATCCTAGAAATAAAAAGAAAGATGATAGGAACTTGCGTGCTAGCAACCCTGTTGTTGTTACACCTGAGAGTCCAAACGATGTCTCTGTTTCTGATACTGAAACACAATCTGGTGATGAACATGAGCCTAATGATAATATCGATTGTGATGTTCATGTTGATGCTGAACCTAGCAATGATAAGGATGTGGAGATTGAACCTGTTGATCTTGATAACCCACAGCCACAGAATAGGGGATACGATAAGAATGACTTCATTGCTAGGAAGCATGGTATAGAAAGGGAACCATGGGTTCAGAAACCCATGCCCTTTCCTCCCAAACCATCCAAGAAAAAGGATGATGAGGATTTTGAGCGATTTGTTGAGATGATTAGACATGTCTTTCTGCAAATGCGTTTGACAGATATGCTCAAAATGTCTCCCTGTGCTAAGTACATGAAGGATGTTGTTACTATTAAGAGGAGGATACCTGAGGTTGAGATTTCCACCATGCTCGCTAATTACACCTTCAAGGGTGGAACTCCTAAGAAACTAGGTGATCCTGGAGTGCCCACTATACCATGCTCCATTAAAGGAAACTACGTTAGAACTGCTTTATGCGACCTTGGAGCCAGTGTTAGTGTTATGCCTCTCTCTTTATCGTAGACTTGAACTGGATAAGTTGACACCCACTGAAATCTCCTTGCAAATGGCAGACAAATCATCTGCTTTCCCTATCGGCATTTGCGAGGATGTTCCTGTTGTGGTTGCTAATGTTACTATCTTAACGGACTTTGTTATTCTGGATATTCCCGAGGATGATGCCATGGCGGTCATCCTTGGAAGACCCTTTTTAAACACTACAGGGGCTGTTATAGATTGCAACAAAGGCAATGTCACTTTCCATGTCAATAGTAATGAGCATACGGTGCACTTTCCGAAGAAACAATATCGAGTACATTGCATCAATGCTATTGAAAAAACTTCATCGATTCTCATTGGGAGCTTTGAATGCCCTATACCTACTGTTAAGATGAAGTATGATTTTCTTGTTGGGGATATGCACATCCCCATTGAGGTAACCTAGTGACTATTCGAAAATTCTCCGTTCTTTTTATGTGATTCGAAAAAGTTTGTCAAGAAGACTTGATCAACCTCATTGACAGATTTCTTTTGATGACCATGGGATGGACGAATCGATGAGTCACAAACCTCTGTTCCAAACCTTTACCTTCGGATTCTTAGAAGAAAAATGATAGATTTAGCTTTAGTGTCGCCTGTTTTCTGCTTTTTGCGTCCCGTAGAAAAGTGTCCCGAAAATAAAAGTTCTTCAAATGCCCTGAAAATCAAGTATGATTTTTTCTGGATTTTTTTAAAAATTCTGAGACGGGGAGCTAGTCAGGGGGATGCACGAGTGGGCCACAAGCCCAGGAGGCACGGGCACCCCCCTGGCCACACCTACTAGGCTTGTTGGGCCCACGTGTCCCCTCTCCACTTATTCTAGCTCCCATCTCCTTCTCCTACCTCTAGAAAAAATTGTTTCGCAGCTCAAACCCGTGTTCTTGCTCTTCTTGCTGCGATTTTCGATCTCCTTGTGCAAAGCCCCATTTACCAAACTATTCTGGGGAGATTGCTCCTTGGTATGTGACTCCTCCATTGGTCCAATTATTTTTTGCTCTAGTGCCTTATACGTCGCGTATTTTTGCTGCCTTGGTGACCCTATTTTTGAGCTTTGCATGCTAATTTTAACTGGTCCCAAGTAGTTTGGATGCATCATATGGCCTCTAGGCACTTGAAGGAGTGGTTGCTATGAGTTTAGTTGAGCCTTGTTCACTTTTCCTTTGAGTCACTGAAAATTTTAGAAAAGGAAGATGTTCAGGAGAAACTATCATGGTGGTTCCTCAAGCAAGAGGGGTCCCCGTCTCGCGATTCAGGAACCCGATCCTTACCAACCGAGGAACGCACAGGTACAACCATGTGAATGGCCTTCTGATGAATTCATGATTGATAAAGGTTTCAAAGACGAGTTTGATACATTTGTTCACAATGTCGGACTCAAAGAATGCATCTCCGATAAATGTGAATAGTATACTACTCTCACTGCCTCTTTTGTTCGTAGATTCAAATTTTTAGCTGGACGTGACACATCTGTACTGTTTGAAATCTATAACAAATCGTATACCATGGATTTAGAGGATTTCAATAGAATTTGCAAGATACCTGATTGGGGTAGTCTCAGTGATCCTCCTAAATCTTCGGTTAGAGATTTTTTCTCTAGTATAACTGTTGGAGAAACTAGAGATATTAAGCAGGCTACCATGGGGAGCATTCATTTTCCTGCCTTGCATTACTTTGCCCTCTTCATAGGTAGATGCATTAACGACAAGATTGAGCATTGTCACCTCTGCGCACCTGACCTTAGTATTCTTAAGAGCGCAGTAACACGTGATAAAAGTTTCAACATGGGAGCTATAATAGCAAGGAGGCTGAATAATAATGCTAATGAAGGGGATTTCTTTGGTGGGATCTATGCCACTCGCATAGCAAGTTTTCTTGGAGTACCCATCCGCGAAGGAGATCCCCCGCTCCATACAGCTTTCCTTGATCGCGCGGCTATGACACGCTATCAGTTCCTTGAGAGGGATAATGAATCCCTCCTATACCGGTTAATATTTAACCAGCAGCGTGTTTTCCATATTACCCTTCCTGCTCCTACCTTCTTTGACTTTCAGGTAAAACGGAGATACTACATAACTAGAGGAGAGGCAGAGGAGTATGAGAGGGAGGCAAAGGCTGCTCGCCTCCGTGAGGCAGCTATTCAGGCAGTAGCTGCAGCGCTCCCGTACAACCCCCATTATGATTTTGGGTATCGCCCGGACCATCCTTGGGAGTAAACCAACTTAGGCCAAAAGCCTAAGCTTGGGGGAGTACATGTTTCTCACCGACTTTATATTCATGCTCATACTTTCACTTTGATAGTCGGTGTTCACACTTTGCCACTGTATCATCGATGCTAGTTTATTTCGTTTTCTCGCTTTCTTCTCGTGTGTTTGTCTGGTTTGAGAAAACCCAAAAAAAAAAGGTATCCCTGTTCTTCTTTTGCTTGTTGGGAGCTTTCCCATGTAAATAGTTTTCTTTTTCTTTGGGTCAAGGTAGAACACCATGGTTACAATGTTTAGTGGCTCTTGCATGCATGTCTGTTTATCTGTCAAAGAGCCATATTACTTTGTCTTCTACTTTGTGTTTGCTTGCAGATTCCAGCTTAGTCCAATGCACGAGCACTCTTATTATTGTTCACATCATTCGGTCGTGCAAGTGAAAGGCAATAATGACGATATATGATGAAGTGACTGAGCGTGGAAAAGCTGGTATGAACTCGATCTATTTTGTTTTTGTAAATATGACTAGCTCATCGTTCCTAATTCAGCTTTGTTGTGAGGGAAACATGTTTGCAATGACAACTTAGAGATCATAGTTTTTGATGCCATGCTTAATTAGCTAGGAGCTTATAATGGTTTTTCTTGGATGCCAACATTAATTCTGAGATGATTATGATGTAGTATGATGGGATGGTATCCTACTTTGAATGATTCAAGTGGCTTGACTTGGCACATGTTCACGCATGTAGTTGAAACAAAATCAACGTATCCTCTATGATATTCATGTTCATGGTGATTTACGTCCTACTCATGCTTGCACTCAATGTTGGTTAATTTCAATGCATTTTGATGACTGTTGTCACTCTCTAGTTGGTCGCTTCCCAGTCTTTTGCTAGTCTTCACTTGTACTAAGCGGGAATACTGCTTGTGCATCCACTTCCATAAACCCAAAGTTGTTCCATATGAATCCACCATACCTACCTATATGCGGTATCTACCTGCCGTTCCAAGTAAATTTGCATGTGCCACTCTCTAAATCTTCAAGAAATAATTTGTTTTGCATGCCCGAACCGCTCATGTGGTGACAAGCGGCGATCAGTATCTTCCATGCTAGGCGTGTTATCCTCGATATGTGTTTATTCACTATCACTCACGAGAAAGGGGCCGGTAATTTGAATGCACAGTTCCATGCTCAAATCGAAAAGATAATTGCAAACAAAACTCCCCCTGGATTGCTGTTGGTATGGACGGCACCCGAGTATTCGACTAGTCGTGGAGTGTGATTGATCGGTGGTGGGGGAGTCAAACTTTACTTTACTGTTTGGGAACCACCTATAGTATGTGTAGCATGGAAGATGGTGAAAACTCTTGGTCATCGCGTTGACAACGAAAGCATGCCACCCAAAATTATTTATCTCTGTCTTCAAAGCTTGAGCTCTAGCACCTCTACAAATCAATGCTTCCCTCTACGAAGGGCCTATCTATTTATGTTTCTGTTGAGTCATCCTCTTCTTATAAAAGCACCAATTAGAGAGCACCTCTATCATTTCTATGCTTTGCTTTTAATTGATATTGAGTATGATTGTGACTGGATCTTCTTTGCCATGAATCACAATGTTCAGTCAGCCCTTCATCTTTGAAGGTTCTCTGCATTTATGTTTTGCGGTCTCAGAAAGAGCTAGCGAGATACCATCGGTTCATATCGCTTCATGATTGTTTTGATTGAAGTGTTGATGCCTGAAACTCATTATTATTGCTCGCTAGTTGATTATGCCATTCATATGAGTTTACCATGAGACCTAGATGTCATTGCTTATGTGGTTAGCTTATGATCTTGCTGAAAATCTGGATATGAGTTAGACATAATTGCAACAACAAGACCAAACAGAGTTCGTAAAAGTTTTTTCTTTTGTCTCTTTCAGTTTGTCAACTGAATTGCTTGAGGACAAGCAAGGCTTTACGCTTGGGGGAGTTGATATGTCTCTGTCGTATCTACTTTTCCAAACTCTTTTGCCCTTGTTTTGGACTCTAATTTGCATGATTTGAATGGAACTAACCCGGACTAACGCTCTTTTCAGCAGAATTGCCATGGTGTTGTTTTTGCGCAGAAATAAAAGTTCTCAGAATGACCTAGAAATTTACGAGGATTTTTTGTGGAATATATAAAAATACAGGTGCAAGAATCAACCGGAGGAGTGGAGCGTGGAGCCCACAAGCCCACCAGGCGCCCCCCTGGCCGCGCCTAGCATGCTTGTGGGGCCCACGGAGCTCCACCTCCTCCATTTCCAGCTCTATTTAGTCCCTTTCGTCCGGAAAAAAATCATGGAGGAGAGTTCATCGCATTTTACGATACGGAGGCGCCGCCACCACCTGTTCTTCCTCGGGAGGACAGATCTGGAGTCCGTTCTGGGCTCCGGAGAGGGGAGATCGTCCCCATCGTCATCACCAACCTTCCTTCATCGCCAATTCCATGATGCTCTTCACCGTTTGTGAGTAATCTCATCGTAGGCTTGCTGGACAGTGATGGGTTGGATGAGATCTATCATGTAATCGAGTTAGTTTTTATGGGGATTGATCCCTCGTATTCACTATGTTTTGAGATTGATGTTGCTACTACTTTGCCATGCTTAATGCTTGTCACTAGGACCCGAGTGCCATGATTTCAGATCTGAACCTATTATGTTGTCGCCAATATATGTGTGTTCTTGATCCTATCTTGCAAGTTGTAGTCACCTACTATGTGTTATGACCCGGCAATCCCGGAGTGACAATAGCCGGAACCACTCCCGGAGATGACCATAGTATGAGGAGTTCATGTATTCACTAACTGCTAATGCGTTGTCCCAGTTCTCTATTAAAAGGACAACTTTAATATCCCGTAGTTTCCATTAGCACCCCGCTGCCACGGGAGGGATGGACAATAGATGTCATACAAATTCTTTTCCCTAAGCACGTATGACTACATACGGAATGCATGCCTACATTACATTGACGAACTCGAGCTAGTTACATATCTCTCTGTGCTATAACTGTTGCATGATGAATGTCATCCGGCATAATCATCCATCACCGATCCAATGCCTTTTTCCTACTGGTCCTTGCTACGTTACTTTGCCGCTACTGCTGTCACTGCTGCTACTGTTATTATGTCGCTACTGTTGTCACTGCCGCTACTGTTACTGCTACTGCTGTCACTATTGCTATTGGTTACCATTGCTACTGTTGCTATCACACTACCTTGCTACTGATACTTTGCTGCAGATACTAAATCTTTCAGGTGTGGTTGAATTGACAACTCAACTGCTAATACTTGAGAATATTATTTGGCATACCCTTGTGTCGAATCAACAAATTTGGGTTGAATACTCTACCCTTGAAAACTGTTGCGATCCCCTATGGTTGTGGTTTATCAGGATGATATCGTCGTAAAGATCAAGCAGCACTTCAGTCTCCTTGAAGACTTGCGAGACACATTCGCCAATTTGCGCGAGTACAAGATCCGGCTCAACCCGGAGAAATGCGTCTCCGGGGTTCCAGGCGGCAAGCTCTTGGGGTTCTTCGTGTCCGCTCGTGGCATCGAAGCGAACCCTGAGAAAATCGGAACCATCGAGCGGATGGTGAAGCCGGCTCGAATCCTTGACGTTCTGAAGTTCGCCGGCTGCCTGGCGTCTCGTAGCCGGTTCGCCAGCCAGCTGGGCGAGAAGGCGCTTCCACTCTATCAGCTAATGAAGAAAACAACCAAGTTCGAGTGGAATGACCAGGTGGACGAAGCTTCCGCGACCTCAAGCGCGTCATCTCAAGCCTGCCAATCTTGGAGGCGCCGGCTGAAAGGGAACCCATTCTCATATACATTGCCGCGACCACTCGTGTGGTTAGTGTGGTTTTGGTAGTAGAATGCAAGGAGGAGGACAAGGTACTGTTAGTGCAACGCCCTATCTATTACCTCAGCGAGGTCTTGTCCGCCTCCAAGCAAAACTACCCCCACTATCAAAAGACGTGTTATGGTGTTTACCTTGCCGCAAACAAGTTGAAGCAATACTTTCAAGAGCATGCCATCACTATGGTCAGCACTGCTCCACTTTCAAAAATCATGGGCAACCGTGATGCTACGAGCCGGATTGCCAAGTGGTCTGTCTCCATGGCCGACCACGACATCCGCTATGAGCCGCACACTGTCATCAAATCCCAGGTGGTGGCCGACTTCCTCGTCAATTTCCAAAACCCAATTCATGTCGCCGCCTCCAGACTCCACTCATTGGCAGATGCACTTCGACGGCTTGAAGATGCGAACTGGTCTGGGAGCCGGCATCGTCTTGACGTCTCCGAAAGGAGACCAACTCAAGTATGCTCTTCAGATACACTTCGCCGCCTCCAACAACGTCGTCGAGTACGAAGCACTCGATCATGGCCTCCGGCTTGCCAGAGAGATTGGCATCCGGCGGATCCTTTGCTTCGGCGACTCGGATCTGATGGAGCAGCAAATCTCTAGCGAATGGGACGCCAGGGATGCCAACATGGCGAGCTGTCGCTTCCTGATCTAGCAGCTCAGCGGCCCTTTCGAGGGTTGTGAGTTTCATCATGTCCTTAGGGCGGACAACGAGGCGGCGGATACCTTAGCCAAAATCGTCTCTACAAGACAGGCAATTCCAGCCGGCGTCTCCCTCGAGCAATTGAACAAGCCCTCCATCAAGTCGTCTCCGGAGTCAGCGTCGATTGTTGTGCCGGCAGATCCTTCAGTAACAACGATGTAGGCTACGCCAGCTTCGCCGGCTACACTGGCTCTATCGACTCCAACTGTTGTGCCGGCTACAACTACTTTGCCGGCTACGACTGCTTCGCCGGCTACAACAACAAATCCGGCTATGCCAAGTCTCGAATCCTGTCGGCTCGACACCCAGTGGGTGGTCGTTATGGAGGTAGACGGCGTGCCGGCTGTCACAACGGCATCAGAGACAGAAATTCTCGAGCCTGCGACTACTTCAACAAGCGCGGGAGCTGCTGAAGCCCGTGATACTCAGGTCGAGACGGAGCTAGCCCTTGTGTCGGCTCCGTCGTGGGCTCAACCCATCTTGGTCTTCCTTTTTCGCGGCGAACTTCCTCAAGATGAGGCGGAGGCAAGGCAGATTCAGCATCGATCAGCAGCCTACGCCATCATCAATCACGAGTTGGTTCGGCGTAGCGTGACTGGCGTGTTCTAGCGCTACGTCGAGTCAGAAAAGGGGCATGAGCTCCTCAGAGACATACCTCAGGGTGAGTGTGGGCATCATGCCTTCTCTAGAACCCTAGTGGACAAGGCGTTCCGCCATGGATTCTACTGGCCCACGACCCTCGAGGAGGCTGTGGACATGGTCAACAAATGTGAAGGCTGCCAACAGTTCGGCGCAGAGCCACATGCCAGTTTCAGCCCTCAAAACCACCCCCCTGTCATGGTCGTTTGCTGTGTGGGGGTTGGATACGGTGGGGCCATTCAAGACCGCTCAAGGCGACATGACGCACCTCTTGGTGGCTATCGACAAATTTACCAAATGGATTGAGACTACGCCCATAAAGAAGCTTGACGGCCCAACAGCCGTCAAGTTTATCAAGGACATTGTTGTCCGCTAAGGCGTCCCCCATAGCATCATCACCGACAACGGCACCAACTTCGCCAAGGGTGCTTTAGCACTCTACTACTCCAAGGAAGGCATCCGACTCGACTTGGCTTGGTGGCGCACCCGCAATCCAATGGCCAGGTGGAAAGGGCAAACGGCCTGATCCTGGCCGGCATCAAGCCAAGGCTGGTGGTGCCACTTGTCAGGTCAGGCGGCTGCTGGATTGAAGAACTGTCGGCTGTGTTGTGGAGCCTCCGCACCACGCCGAACCGATCAACCGGCTTCACACCATTCTTTCTGGTATACGGGTCCGAGGCAATCATCCCCACGGATGTCGAGTTCGACTCACCTCGGGTCACCTTATACACAGAGACGGAAGCGAAGGAGGCAAGATAAGACGGCGTCGATCTTCTCGAAGAGGCACGGGATCTAGCCATGAGCCGGACGGCCATATATCAACAGAAGCTGACGTACTACCACAGGAAGAAGATCAAGCCTCTCTCCTTCACAGAGGGGGACTTGGTGCTCAGAAGAATCCAGCGAACAGCCGGCCAGCACAAGCTCTCTTCCCCGTGGGAGGGACCTTTCGTCATCAGCCGGGCATTGCATAACAATGCATACTATCTGATCAACGCCCAGAAGCCAAGGAAGCGCAAGAGAGACGACTTCGGACAGGAAACAGAGCGTCCATGGCACGCGGCATTGCTTCGCCCGTTCTATTGCTAGAATGCAAGAGAAAAAAGAAAAGAACATGTATGTATGTATCTTCCTCCCTTTTCGGGATTTCCAATGAATGCAATGGGTGTTTTAAGCCGATTCTTGAGACACACCTTTTTCAGGTTCATGGCAAGAGTTTTTCACTCATTTGTGAGTCCCTTGGTCCGGCTCCACGGGCTCGGGGCTCGCTAGCCGGCCCGAACGATTTCCTTAGTTGTAGATGAGCTTATATTGTACGCCGGGTCGAACCCTTGCCGTCTCGCACAAGCTACTGACCAACTCCCGGCTGTCCGGCTCACAAGGCGGTGGCAGGGAAGGTTGGTTGCATGAAAAGTTCAACTACAAAAAGGGTTGCCGGCTCGGGTTGGTTTGATCATCTTTCCATCTTATGTTCTAGCCGGCCTCTGCTGGCTCGTTTTTGAATCTTAAAGTCTTGATCACTTCGAAAAATCAAAGTCCAATATTCGCAAAGGCAGAAGCCTCGTCCCAGTCACAGACCGGCTCTCAGCTGTCGGGCTCGTGAGGCAGATGTTAGAGAGAATAAAGGAGTTGGAGGAAAAGGAGTCAAACAGGAATCAAAAGATGAAAATAAGAGTCACCAAGCATAGTGCTTACAAACTCAATGCAGAATGGAATAACATATATTACATTCAGAAGCATTAAAGGCACACAGCCGAAGTTCATTACAATAAAACACACCCAGTGGGTGGAACTGTTGGACTGATGATAAAATGCAGACAATGAAAAACAAAAAGGAAAAGCTAAGGGGAGGCGGCTCTGTCGGTGGCCCCGGCTGCAGCTCCTGAAGTGGTGGCTTCACCATCGCCGGCTACGCCTGAGGCGGATGCACCGTCTCCACCACGAGAGCCTCCGGCTCCGTCCTTCACGGTCGAGTCTGCATAAGCCTCGTTGCTGGAGTCGGCAGCTTCCTCCTCAAGGGCCGCCACGGCAGAGCTGCCATTGGTGTCATAAGGTTGAAGATGGAACAAGTACTAAGGGACCACGTTGCCATCTTCATCACGCTCCAAGTTGAGCTCGTCCCAGGCGGCGAAAGAATCAATGCCACTGGCCCTCATCTGCAGCTGATCCTCTAGGGCCTGCAGCTCCCCCTCCGAGCCGTCGCGTTGCGCTGCGATCTTGCCCAAGTCCAGGTTTTGATACCAGGACATGGTCAAGCATAGCGCCAGGTATACACCAGCGTGCGCGGCTGAGGCACGCCAGCCGTCGAGGTGGGCGATGCCGGCTTCAAGCCAGCGGGACATCTGACTCATTGACGTCGGCTCCACGGCGTCGGGCCACAGCGCCCTTATCATCGACAAGCCTGTGCTCTGGAGCTGCTCTAGGGAGTCGGCCAGTACGAGCAGGCGGGCCCTGATGCCAACGGCAATCTCCTCCACATACCAGCCGGCTTCGGCATCCACCTCCTCACCAGCAGCGCGACGCTCCTCGTGGCTGATCTCCACAGCCGTTTCAGCCGCTTCCCGTGTCCCAGGAAACATTCCTGGGGTATGGGAAGTAGTGCGAAGAGGAATAAGAGGGGAGTCCAACAAAGAAGAAAAGATCAAGACAAGATAAAGATAAGCTTACGATTGAAATGGATGTCGGTCTCGCGAGCCTCCTCCAAGGCCTCGCACTCCCACACCGTGCTCTCTTGAGTCACGCGGGAGAGCCCATCTCGGAGGGCTTCGGTCGCCTCCATCACCTTAGCTAGTTGCGCCTGCCTTTGGATCAGGGCATCCTCCTTCTCCTTCAGGGCAGCGTCCTTGAGCTTCATCTCCTCGAGATGAGCCGTCTTAACATGCTCTATGTCCGCAGTGTGGGAGTTGTCCTTCTCCTTCTCCTGAAGGGTGGCACGCAGCTGCTCCAGTTTGGCCTGAAGGGCCGCCTCGCGATCCTTCTTCTCCATCTGGAGAAGACCCAGCTGATGTTGGAGCTACTTGTCCACCTCGCGCAAGGCGTCTCGCTCCGAGACGACAACGTCCAGCCAGGCCTGAAGATCGCCGACTTGGTCATCAGCCGGCTGCATCTGGGCCCACAGCATGTTATACGCCTGCACTTGGGCGTCATGAAGCTCCTACGAACAAGACAAATAAGGCAAGAAGTAAGATTCGGCCCGGCTAACTCATAGTCGGCCTGATTCTCGGGGGCTACACCTAGTGGATGCGCTAGCGTGCCCCCACTAAAAAAGCAAAAGTGAGCATAACACATTGAGATTCGGCCCGGCGAATGCTTGGCCGACCCGATTCTAGGGGGCTACACCCAGTGGGTGCGCTGGCGTGCCCCCACTGATTCAAGAGCAAAAAAAAGGCAGAGAAGATGCAAAAGATAGAGGACTCACCCTGGTTCGCTCTTCAAGGTGTTCCAGGTCACACTGGGCCACCAGGGCTGCGTGCTTCACATTGTCGCGGCTGCTGGAGAACAACGACACCAGCTCCGGGACGCCGCTGAGCTCGGTGCCTGGGGCAATGTTGCATGCTCCACATTGCCACATACCAGGTCCTCATGGGCCGGCTCCCAGCGATGGGGCCGGCTCCTGGGGCGGCTGGGCCGCGGTTGGACACGATGATGGTGCCGTCTCCAGATGGTGGGTTGGTGGCCGGTTCCTTTGACGTCCTGGTCGGCGCTGTCTCCTCAGCTAGGGGTGGATTGGCCGTCTCTGGCGCCTCTGTCCACTGGCGTGGAGGAGACCGGCTCGGCAGACTTGGCCGCCTCGCCCCCCTGGGCGCGCTTCGGAGCCGCATCGCTAGCTGCCCCTCCACGCGCGCTCGTTTGGCGGGGTCGTGCTTGGTCTTCCACCGTTTCTCCTTGGCGGGCTTCTCGGTCCGGCTGGGTTTAGATTGGCCCGCGGCCGTCTTTGTCGCTGTCGTTTCCCAACGAAGGGTGGACTCGTCGACCAACGCCTTCTTGGCAGCATCAGCAGCTGCCCAGCCGGCTCACTCGGCGGCGGAGGCAGTTTCTTCCTCCACGTCTTCTGCGTCCCTGCCAAGTACAATATTTGAGGAATCTATCCTCACGCAACAAATCAAAAAGAGATAAAGAAGGACTCTTACCCCGCCACGACGGGCACCCGCTTCCTGCCGGCGCCGGCGCAATGCTTCTTGGCGCCACCTCCTCGTCCTCCGGCTGGAGGTCCCATTGTGGCACGCTTGGGGCCGGCTTGGATGTGGCTGCCCCCTTGCCCTTGTTCCTCGCCGTCTCGCCAGGCGTTGCCGTCTCACCAGCCTTGCGGCAGCCCCACGTCAGGGGAGGGCTGGTGACTTCCTCCAGATCCTGTCGATCCTCCCCGAAAGTTGCATCAGGCGGAGTAGGCGGCATCTCGTCATCATCCATCCAGTCAAGAAGGGAGGGCTTTAGGTGCTCACCAGGCGGCTCGGAGCCCTCCGACTCCAGCGCTTCCTACGAACCTTCGAAGACGGCGGCTCGCGTCTCTATCACCCCCTCATCCTCAATTTCCGAGGGGTCCGACGACTCCACGTCGTCAGTTGGCGGGGAGAGCAATTGCAAGCTCTCAAACAGCTAAGCAATGGAGTCGGCAGCCGGCTCAAAAGAGAGAACAACAAGTTCAAAAGATAAGAAAAGCAAGATTTGGGAAGATACTTACCACTGGGGCCGGATGGGCTCGGTCGTAAGGGGTCATTCCCCATTCCCAGCCTCCACCTTCGTCCATGTTGGCGGAGGAGATCGGGTTCACATTCTGAGCCACTGCACCGGCTCAGAAGTTCTTGGTGGAGAGCTGGCAGGGGTCACACCGGCCGCCCATCAGACAAATCAGATGTGGCCGCCTCTTCCGAGGTAGGATCCGGCGGGTCATCATGGTGGTGAGTAGGTCGCGGCCTAGGAGGCCGCGAGTCTTCATGGTCTCGAGGTAGGCACATATCTGCTCTAGGTCGGCGACCGGCTTCGAATACAAAGCCTTCCAGTTCCTCTTCGCCCTCGGAGGAGTGATGATGAAGGGGGGCAGGTTGAGGCCGTCGTGGGAGGGATCGACGTTCTCCACATAGAAGAATCCCCTATTCCGCAATTTGATGGAGTCCTGGAGCGGCGTCTGGGGGAAGCCGCACGTCGTCCGATGATGCACTAGTGCCACGCCGCATGGGGTCATAGGGTGGGGGCCCTTGAGATTCTCCGCCTCGGCTTTGTCCATTTTTATGGACTTCTGCTTGAAGAAAAACAGCTTTTTCCAGAGGTCGAGGCGGGGCTCAATACCCAGGAAGCCTTCGTACAGGACGATGTAAGAAGCAAGTTGAAGAATGGCGTTAGGTGCCATATGGTGCGGCTGCAAGATGAAGAAGATGAGGAAGTTGGTGAAGAAGTTGCTTGCCGGGAGCCCGAAGCCGCGGTAGAAGTGTTCTTCGAACACGACTACCTCTCCCTCCCTCAGCGTCGGGGCGTTTTTGGCTCCACGCACCCGCGCCGCCACAAGAGATGCGGGAGGCAGTAGGCGGCGATGGTGGAGCGCCTCAATGTGGCCGTCGCAGATGTCGCTGCCGAGCCAGGCACAGTTGTGATGTCCCTTCTTAGGGGCGTTGCTCGACATGGCGGCGGACGGCAAAAGCTTGAGGTGGTTGGCAGCGATGGCCTGCGCGGCGACGAAGACAAAGCGAGGCTCCTTCTTTCTCTAGGCTCAGGGAAGGAAGGGGCGTAGGTGTGGGGCGAGAAGGGGGCGAATGGCCTCCTCGGTGCTCCCGCACCCAATTTAAACCCCCACGATGGATCATGGGGAGGAAAGTTGGTGCGCCCAATGCCCACCTCCCCCGATTATTACGGGCACATTAACGCCTCCTAAAGCCCAACCGTCACGGAGTAAATCCGCAAAGGATCCGTCGCACGGGGGCCGAGGGGGCATCATGGCGGGACCCAGGGCTCAGGTCCAGTCCCGTCATCTACGCAAATCATCAACACGCCAGGCCAGGGCCTAGCACATGGCGCAACCTGCGCAACTTGCGACGAAGCCAAGGCGTCTCTTGGAAGCCAGCCGGCTTTCAAGCCGGCATCTCTTGCCGGAGGCGGCGGAAGGAGATCAACAACAAATAACTCAAGCCGGCGAGGCCACCCGCTCCAAGGCGGCGGGCCTCCCGTGCTTCGGGGACTACTGACGGGGGGATAACTCCGGGGTAGGCTCATCGAGCCTACTCCTTTGCCTTCTACCTTGAAGGAATAGTACAACTCATTCTATGAGGCCCAAGTCCCCCTGGCCGGCTAGGAAGCTTCTGTCGGCTCAGGGCGACACGGCCGAATCTATTTGGTCGGCTAGGAAGCTCCTGCCGGCTAGAGGCGAGTCGGCTACCTCCCTCTGGCCGTCTATGCCACGCCTGCCGGGTAGAGGCGAGACAGCCGTTCCCAGGAAGGCTAGTGAAGCAACTAGCCGGCTAGGGAGCTCAAGCCACATCAGACCGTAGGTCATGACGATACCCTACGGTTAAAGGTGGTTGCGCGTCAGCCAAGGTACAGGATTGGAGCGCACGGTAGGTATAGTGTCAGCGGCCATGCCGCTGACCTACTCCGGCTCTGATCCATCATCCTGCATAGTGTCGGCCCGTCAAACTCCCACTCCATTATCACACTCGGCGTGGGAGCAGTGGAGACGGCCGTACTGGCAGCCCATGATGAATCTCGCAAGACAACGCCGGACGTACTACACGTGTCCTGCATCGGCCTTACGTGAGAGCCTCACTGGTTAGCCGGCGGGTCCCATGGCCAGATGGGACCTCGCAGCCGGCGGGCCCCTCCAGCGACAAGACAAGACCCCCATGGGCCCCCTGGCTAGCCGGCGAGGCTGCCAGCCGGGCCCCACCCATGTACTTTTATCCTTATTGTAGGTCGGTGGGTTTGTCTATAAAACCCCCCGACCCCCCTCCATGCAGAGGGTCGGTCAATCCTTCAAACACACACTCATATAGGAGAGGTAGATGCGAGCCGGCTGCTCCTTCTTTCCTCCTCCGTAGAACAGCTCTAGGAGCACATTGTAACCTCATTGGTGCATTTTACACTCCGGCAGGATTAGGGGTGTTATCTCTATGGAGAGCCCTGAACTTGGGTACATCGTGTGTTCCATGTTTGTACCAACCTCGTCCCCAGCGCCCACCAGTGTCACTTCGGTTCCCACCATCTTTAGCCTACCCATGGCATATGTTGTGAGTAAACACCGACACTGTTGGGTTGGCATGGATCAAGACTGGGATTTGTCACTTCGTGTGACGGAGAGGTATCTCGGGGCCCACTCGGTAATACAACATCACAAACAAGCCTTGCAAGCAATGTGACTAAGGAGTTAGTTACGGGATCATGTATTACGAAACGAGTAAAGAGAGTTGCTGGTAACGAGATTGAACTAGGTATGGAGATACCGACGATCGAATCTCGGGCAAGTAACATACCGAAGGACAAAGGGAGTGAATCCTTGACACGCAGGTTTAACTGATAATCTTCGTTGAATATGTAGGAGATAATATGGACATCCAGGTCCCGCTATTGGTTATTGACCGGATAGTGTCTCAGGTCATGTCTGCATAGTTCTCGAACACACAGGGTCTGCACACTTAAGGTTCGGTGATGTTTCGGTATAGTTGAGTTATGTATGTTGGTGACCGAAAGGTTGTTCGGAGTCCCTGATGAGATCCGGGACGTCACGAGGAGCACCGGACTGGTCCGGAGTTAAAGATTGGTATATATATAGGTAGTCCTGTTTTGGTCACCGGAAAAGTTGCAGGATCATCGGTAGTGTACCGGGAGTGCCGAAAGGGTACCGGGGGGCGTTGGGAGGGATGTCTCGACCCAAGAGGACTCATGGGCTGTGGGAGGAGTCAAACCATCCCATAGCGGGCTGGCTGAACCAACCACTAAGGCCCATGCAGCTAGAGGTGTTAAAAACCCAAAGGAAAGGATGGGAAGAAGTCCAAGTAGGAAAGGAATCCTACTTGGAGTAGGATGGGAGGTGGACTCTTCCACCTCCTCCTAGTTCGGTCGAACCCCTAGAGGGTTTTTTGGCTACCTCATCCCCTCCCTGCCTCCTATATATACTAGAGGATTTAGAGGGAAAAGCTAACCCTAATTGCCACGTGCTCCCTCTACTTCTCTCTAGATCTGTTTCTCCTCTAGTCTAGTTCGGTGGTGCTTAGGCGAAGCCCTGCTAGATTAGTTCACCACCACCACCACCATGCCGCCGTGCTCGAGTACTCATCTACCTCTCCGCCCCTCTTACTGGATCAAGAAGGCAGGGATCGTCATCGAGCTGTACGTGTGCGGAACGCGGAGGTGCTGTCCATTCGACACTAGATCGGGATGGATCATGATGGGATCGCGGGACGGATCATGATGAGATCGCGGGATGGTCTGCGATTTGGATCATGATGATGTTCCACTACACCAACCGCATTATATATGCTTCAGCTTAGCGATCTACAAGGGTATGTGGATATGATCTCCCTCTCATAGATGATCAAAACCATGATAGGTCTTCGTGTGTGTAGGAAATTTTTTGTTTCCCATGCAATGTTCCCCATCAGTGGTATCAGAGCAAGGTTCATGCGTAGATGATATCTCGAGTAGAATATAAAATAGTTTGTGGGCGTTGATGTTCAATTTGCTGCCCTCCTTAGTCTTTTCTTGATTCAACGTCATTGTTGGATTGAAGCGGCCAAGACCAACTTTGCTCGTATGCTTACGAGAGATCGGTTTCATCGACTGACATGCAACTTGTTGCATAAAGATGGTTGGCGGGTGTCTGTTTCTTCAACTTTAGTTGAATCGGATTTGACCGAGGCGGTCCTTGGAGAAGGTTAAAAAGCAATTTGCATATCACTGTTGTGGCTTTGGGTAAGTAAGATGAGATCATACTAGATACCCATAGCAGCCACGTGAAACATGCAACAACAAATTAGAGGACGTCTAACTTGTTTTTGCAGGGTATGCATGTGATGTGATATGGCCAAAGACATGATATGATATATTGGATTTATGACATGATCATGTTGTAATAGTTAAATATCAACTTGCACGTCGATGCTACGGCAACCGGCAGGAGCCATAGGGTTGTCTTTAAACTAACGTTTATGCTTGCAGATGCTTGTACTATATCGCTAGGTTGTAGCTTTAGTAGCAATAGCATAGATAGCGCAACAACCTCGATGGCGGCAGGATGATGGAGATCATGGTGCGGCGCCCGTGACGATGGAGATGATGCCGGTGCTTTGGTGATGAGATCAAGAAGCACAAGTTCATGCCATATCATGTCACTTATGATTTGCATGTGATGTTAATCATTTTATGCACCTTGTTTTGCTTAGGACGACGGTAACATTATAAGCTGATCCCTCACTAAAATTTCAAGATAAAATTGTGTTCTCCCCGACTGTGCATCATTGTGACAGTTTGTCGTTTCGAGACACCACGTGATGATCGGGTGTGATAGACTCAACGTTCACATACGACGGGTGCAAAACAGTTGCACACACAGAACACTCGGGTTAAACTTGACGAGCCTAGCATGTACAGACATGGCCTCGGAACACAAGAGACCGAAAGGTCGAGCATGAACCATATAGTTTATATGATCAACATGGAGATGTTCACCATTGAAGCTAAACTCAACTCATGTGATGATCGAACTTCAGTTAGTGGATTTGGATCATGCGTCACTCGAATGACTGGAGGGATGTCTATTTGAGTGTGAGTTCTTAAGTAATATGATTAATTGAACTCATTATCATGAACATAGTCAAAAGGTCTTTGCAAATTATGTTGTAGCTTGCGTTGTAGCTCTACTGTTTTAGATATGATCCTACAGAAAATTTAGTTGAAAGTTGATAGTAGCAATTATGCGGACTGGGTCCGTAAACTGAGGATTATCCTCATTGCTGCGCAGAACGCTTATGTCCGACATACACGTTTTTTGATGACTACGTGATAGTTCATTGCGTAATGCTTAACGGCTTAGAATTAAGGCGTCGAAGACATTTTGAATGCCACGGAACATATGAGATGTTCCAAGAGATGAAATTGGGATTTCATGCTCGTGCCCTTGTTGAGAGGTATGAGACCTCCAACAAGATTCTTTGTCTACAAAGTAAGGGAGAAAAGCTCAATCGTTGATCATGTGCTCGGATTGTCTGAGTGCTACAATCGCTTGAATCGAGTGGGAGTTAATCTTCCACATGAGATAGTGATGGTTCTCCAAAGTCATTGCCACCAAGCTACTAGAGTTTCGTGATGAACTATAACATATCAGGAGTAGATATGATGATCCTTGAGCTATTCGCGATGTTTGACACCGCGAAAGTAGAAATAAAAAAGGAGCATCAATTGTTGATGGTTAGTAAAACCACTAGTTTCAAGAAGGGCAAGGGCAAGAAGGGATACTTCATGAAACGGCAAACCAGTTGCTGCTCTAGTGAAGAGACCCAAGGTTTAACCCAAACACGAGACTAAGTGCTTCTGTAATGAGGGGAACAATCACTAAAGAGGAACTACCCTAGATACTTGGTAGATGAGAAGGCTGGCAAAGTCGACAAATGTATATTGGATCTACATGATATTGATGTGTACTTTACTAGTACTCCTAGTAGCACCAGGGTATTAGATACCGGTTCGGTTGCTAAGTTGTAGTAACTCTAAATAAAAGCTATGGAATAAATGGAGACTAGCTAAAAGGAGAGGTGACGATAAGTGTTGGAAGTGTTTCCAAGGTTGATCTAATCAAACATCGCACGCTCCCTCTACCATCGGGATTAGTGTTAAACCTAAATATTTGTTGTTTGGTGTTTGCATTGAGCATAGACATGATTCGATTGTGTTTATCGCAACACGGTTATTCATTTAAAAAGAATAATGGTTACTTTGTTTATTTGAATAATACCTTCGATGGTCTTGCACCTAAAATGAATGGTTTATTGAATCTCGATCGTAGTGATACATATGTTCATAATATTGTTGCCAAAAGATTCAAAGTAGTAATGGTAGTACCACTTACTTGTGGCACTGTCACTTGAGTCATATTGGTGTAAAACGCATGAAGAAGCTCCATACTGATGGATCTTTGGACTCACTCGTTTTTTAGTTGTTTGAGACATGCGAACCATGCCTATTGGTGTAAACGCATGAAGAAACTCCATGCAGATGGATTGTTTAGACTCACTTGATTTTGAATCACTTGAGACATGCAAATCATGCCACTTGGGCAAGATGACTAAAGGCCTCGTTTTTAATGAGATGGAGCAAGAACTAATACATTTGATGTATGAAGTCCAATGAGTACTAAGGCACGCAGTGGATATCATTGTGTTCTAACTTCACACATGATTTGAGTAAATACTAGTGTATTTCCTTGATAAAATGCATGTCTGAATTATTGAAAGGTTCAAGTAATTTCAGAGTAAAGTTGAAGATCGTCGTGACAAGAGGATAAAATGTCTACGATATGATCATAGAGATGAATATCTGAGTTGTGAGTTTGGTACACAATTAAGACAATGTGAAAAAAAATTCGTAACTCATGTCGCCTGGAACACCATAGTGTGATGGGGTGTCTGAACGTCATAGCCGCACCCTATTAATTATGGTGCATACTATCATGTATCATATCGAATTATCACTATCGTTTTTGGGTTAGGCATTAGAGACAACTGCATTCACTTTAAATAGGGCACCACATAATTCCGTTGAGATGACACCGTATGAACTATGGTTTGGAGAAACCTAAGATGTCGTTTCTTAAAAGTTTGGGGCTGCGACGCTTATGTGAAATAGTTTCAGCCTGATAAGCTCGAATCCAACATGGATAAATGCATGTTCATAGGATACCCAAAACAGTTGGGTACATCTCCTATCTCACATCCGGAAGCAAAGTGTTTGTTTCTAGAAACGGGTCCTTTCTCGAAAAATTGTTTCTCTCAAAAGAATTGAGTGGGAGGATGGTGGAACTTGATGAGGTTATTGAACCTTCACTTCAACCATTGTGTAGCAGGGCACAGGAAGTTGTTCCTGTGGCACCTACGCCAACTGAAGTGGAAGTTAATGATAGTGATCATTAAACTTCGGATCAAGTTACTACAAACCTCGTAGGTCAACAAGGTCACGTACTGCTACACAGTGGTACGGTAACCCTGTCTTGGAGGTCATGTTGTTGGACAACAATGAACCTATGACCTATGGAGAAATGATGGTGAGCCCGGATTCCGACAAATGGCTCGAGGCCATGAAATCCGAGAGAAGATCCATGTATGAAAACAAAGTGTGGACTTTGGAAAAACTACTTGATGGTCATAGGTCTATTAAGTACAGATGGATCTTTACAAGCAAGACATACGATGATGGTGAAAAGTCAGCATTAAGAAAGCTTGACTTGTCGCAAAGATGTTTCCGACAAGTTCAAAGACTTGACTATGATGAGACTTTCTCACTCTTAGTGATGCTAAAAGTCTGTTGGAATTATGTTAGCAGTTGTTGCATTATTTATGAAATCTTGCAGATAGGGTGTCAAAACATTGTTTCCTCGACCGTTTCCTTGAGGAAAGGTTGTATGTGATACAACCAGAAGGTCTTGTAGATCCTAAGGATGCTAACAAGTATGCAAGCCCTAGCGATCCTTCTATGGACTGGAGCAAGCATCTCGGAGTTGGAATATACACTTTGATGAGATGAACAAAGTTTTTGGTTTTATACAAAGTTTATGAGAAAATTGTCTTTCCAAATAAGTGAGTGGGAGCACTATAGAATTTCTTGTTAGAATATGTGGTTGACATATTGTTGATCAGAAATAATGTAGAATTTCTGGAAAGCATAAAGGGTTGTTTGGAAGGAGTTTTTCAAAGGAAAACCTGGATTGAGCTACTTGAACATTAAGCATCAAGATCTATGGAGATAGATCAAAACGCTTAAAAGAACTTTCAACGAAATGCATGCCTTGACAAGTTTTTGAAGGAGTTCAAAATAGATCGGCGAAGAAGGAGTTCTTGGTTGTGTTGTAAGGTGTGATTTTGAGTAAGACTCAAAAGCCTGACCACGGTAGAAGAAAGAGAAAGGACGAAGGTCGTCCCATATGCCTTAGCCGTAGGCTCTAAAGTATGCTATGTTGAGTACCGCACCTGATGTGTGCCTTGCCATGAATCTGTCAAGGGGTACAGAAGTGATCGAGGAATGGATCACTAGACAACGGTCAAAAGTTATCCTTAGTAACTAGTAGACTAAGGAATTTTCTTGATTATGGAGGTGATTGAAGAGTTCGTCGTAAAGAGTTACGTCGATGCAAGCTTTGACACTAATCCAAATAAATCTGAGTAGTAAACCGGATTCGTATAGTGGAGCATTCATTTGGAATAGTGCTACTTCTTGAGCTTGCGTTGGTTTTTTCCCTTGAAGAGGAAACGGTGATGCAGCAACGTAGAGATAAGTATTTCCCTCAGTTTGAGAACCAAGGTATCAATCCAGTAGGAGTATCAACATGAGGCACCAATGAACCTGCGCAAAAGCAAACAAACTTGCACCCAACGCGATAAACGGGTTGTCAATCCCTTCACGATTACTTGCAAGGTGAGATCTGAAGGTGATAAAAGGTAAAGAGATAAAAGTGCAGCAAGGTATTTTTGGTGTTTTTTTATGTAGATCTGAATATATGATGTGTAAAATAGACCCGGGGCCATAGTGTTCACTAGAGCCTTCTCTCATGATAGCAAGTATTACGGTGGGTTAACGAATTACTGTCGAGCAATTGATAGAATCGCGCAAAGTCATGACGATATCTAAGGCAATGATCATACATATAGGCATCACATCTGAGACAAGTAGACCGATACTTTCTGCATCTACTACAATTACTCCACACATCGACCGCTATCCAGCATGCATCTAGTGTATTGAGTTCATAACAAACAGAGTAACGCCTTAAGCAAGATGACATGATGTAGAGGGATAAATTCATGCAATATGATATAAACCCCATATTTTTACCCTTGATGGCAACAACACGATGCATGCCTCGCTACCCCTTCTGTCACTAGGTGAGGACACTGCACGGTATGAACCCAAAACCAAGCACTTCTCCCATTGCAAGAATTATAGATCAAGTTGGCCAAACGAAACCCATAACTCGAAGAGAATTACAAGGATACGAAATCATGCATATTAGAGATCAGACGAAACTCAAATAATATTCATAGATAATCTGATGATAAATCCACAATTCATCGGATCTCGACAAACATATCGCAAGAGAAAGTTACATCAGATAGATCTCCATGAAGATCATGGAGAACTTCGTATTGAAGAACCAATAGAGAGAAGAAGCCATCTAGCTACTAGCTATGGACCCCGAAGGTCTGTGGTGAACTACTCACGCATCATCCGAGAGGCAATGGTGTTGATGAAGAAGCCCTACGTGTCCGAATCCCCCACCGGCAGGGCACCAGAACGGTCCCCAAATGGGATCTTGAGGAGACAGAAGCTTGCGGCGGCGGAAAAGTGTTTTCGTGGCTCTCTTCTTTGGTTTCGGGATTTTAGAGAATTTATAGGCGAACGAGGTAGGGCAAAGGAGCCACGTGGGGCCCACGAGCCTGCTAGGCCCCCCCTAGGGCGCGCCTAGGGGGCTCGTGGCCTCCCACGAGACCTCCTGCCTTGGTTCTCAAGTCCTCTGCGTATCTTCTGTTATGGAAAAAATCACCCCGCATGTTTTATTCCGTTTAATATTCTTTCCTGAAAAAGGTCAAAAACACGGAAAAAAAACAGAAACTGGCGCTAGGCACTGAGTTAATAGGTTAGTCCCAAAAATGATATAAAATGGCATATAAATGCATATAAGACATCCCAAGTTGATAATATAATAGCATGGAACCATCAAAAATTATAGATACGTTGGATACGTATCAAGCATCCCCAAGCTTAACTCCTGCTCGTCCTCGAGTAGGGAAGTGATAAAGACCGAATTTTTGATGTGGAATGTTACCTAACATATTTGTTCTTTGTAACTTCTTTATTGTGGCATGAACGTTCAGATCCGTAAGGTTCAAAACAATAGTTTAATATTGATATGAAAACAATAATACTTCAAGCATACTAGCAAAGTAATCATGAACTTTTGAAATAACAAGGCCAAAGAAAGTTATCCCTACAAAATTGTATAGTCTGGCTATGCTCCATCATCCCCACACAACGAATTTAAATCATGCACAACCCCGGTATTGGCCAAGTAATTGTTTTCTCACTCTTACTTTCTCAAACTTTTTCAACTCTCACGCAATACATGAGCGTGAGCCATGGATATAGCACTATAGGTGGAATAGAGTGTGGTGGAGGTTGTGAGGCAAAAAGGAGGAGATGGTCACATCGACTCAGTGTATCAATGTGTTATGGAGATGCCCATCAATAGATATCAATGTGAATGAGTAGGGATTGCCATGCAACGGATGCACTAGAGCTATAAGTGTGTGAAAGCTCAAAAAGAAAACTAGTGGGTGTGCACCCAAGTTGCTTGCTCACGAAGACCTAGGGCAATTTTGAGGAAGCCCGTCATTGGAATATACAAGCCAAGTTATATAATGAAGATTCCCACTAGTATAAGGAGTGACAAAACAAGAGACTCTCTATCATGAAGAACATGGTGCTATTTTGAAGCACAAGTGTGGAAAAATATAGTAGCATTGTCCCTTCTCTCTTTTTCTCTCATTTTTTTTTGTTTGGGCTCTTTGGCCTCTTTTTTCATATTTTTTTGGGTGGGCATCATTGGCCTCTTTTTTTTATTTCCTCACATGGGACAATGCTCTACTAATGATGATCATCACACTTTTATTTACTTAAAACTCAATACTTGGAACAATAATGACTCTATATGAAATGCCTCCAGCAGTGTACCGGGATGTGCAACGATCAAGCTTAGCGTATGACGTTGAAACATCTCGCTAGCTATCTTACGATCATGCAATTGCAAAATAAAAATGATGGAACATGTCATGATACGGAACGGTGGGAGTTGCATGGCAATATATCTCGGAATGGCTATGAAAATGCCATAATAGGTAGGTATGGTGGCTGTTTTGAGGAAGGTATATGGTGGGTTCCTGCACCGGCGAAAGTTGCGCGGCACTAGAGAGGCTAGCAATGGTGGAAGGTGAGAGTGCATCTATACCATGGACTCACATTAGTCATGAAGAACTCATATACTTATTGCAAAAGTTTTATTAGTAATCGAAACAAAGTGCTAAACGCATACTCCTAGGGGAAGGGTTGGTAGGTGTTGACCATCGCGCGATCCCGACCGCCACACAAAGGATGGCAATCAATAAATCAATTATGCTCGGACTTCCTAACATAGCGGTTCACCATACATGCATGCTATGGGAATCACTAACCTCAACACAAGTGTTTCTAGATTCACAACACCCTACTAACATAACTCTAATATTACCATAACCATATCTCAAAACTCATTGTGAGGAATCAAACTTCTCTTACTAATCAATGCACTTGAGTATAAAAGTTTTTGTTATATGCTCCTTGGATGCCTATCATATTTAGGACTAATTTCATAACACACGCCAATTACCAAGTTACTTAGAGAGAGCACTCTCAAAATGATATAAGTGAAGATCGAGAGTTTTTATTTCTACAAAATATGACACCGCCGTGCTCTAAAAAGACTTAAGTGAAGCACAAGAGCAAAATTATCTAGCTCAAAAGATATAAGTGAAGCTCATGGCAGCTAAATTTCCTAGCTCAAAAGATATAAGTGAAGCACATGTGAGCTAAATTACCTAACTCAAAAGATATAAGTGAAGCTCATTGAGTATTCTAACAAATTCACGATGAGTGCATGTCCCTCTCAAAAAGGTGTGCAGCAAGGTTGATTGTGACAAAACAAAAATCAAATAATCCAATAAAACACGACGCTCCAAGAAAAACACATATCATGTGGTGAATAAAAATATAGCTCCAAGTAACGTTACCGATGGATTGAGGACGAAAGAGGGGATGCCTTCCCGGGGCATCCCCAAGCTTAGGCTTTTTGGTGTCCTTGAATTTGGCTTGGTATGACTTGGGCATCCCCAAGATTAATCTCTTTGCACTCTTTGTTCCATTGTCCATAAGAACATCACCCAAAACTTGAAAACTTCACAACACAAAACTTAAACAGAAACTCGTGATATCATTAGCATAAGAAAACAAACAACCAACTTTTAAGGTACTGTAGTAACCTTATTTTACATTTAGATTGATGTTATATTACTGTATTCTCACTTTTCCATGGCTCATACCCCCCGATACTAACCATAGTTTCATCAAAATAAGTAATCAACACAACCAAAACAGAATCTATCAAAAACAGACCGGCCTGTAGCAATCTGTATATTTCGTATACCTCTGCTATCCCAACAATTCTGATAAATTTTGAAAATTAGGGCAATTTGCATATAAATTAGCAGAAAAAAGAATCAACTCAAAACTCTTTCTGGATAGGAATTAAAAATAATTTCGTGATCACAAAGTTTCTGTCTTTTTCAGCATGATTAAACAGCTATCACCAAAACTAATCATAAAGGTTCTACTTAGCACAAAAACTAATTAAAACATAAAAAACACAATCATAACAGAATCATGATGGTGTGGACTCAACAAAATAGAAAGTGAAAAGCAAAAATAAATTTATTCATTGGGTTGCCTCCCAACAAGCGCTAATGTTTAACGCCCTTAGCTAGGCATTGATAATTCAATGATGCTCATATAAAAGATAGCAATCGGACACGAAGAGAGCATCATGAAACATATGACAAACATATCTAAGTCTAACATACTTCCTATGCATAGGCATTTTATAGGAAAAGAAATTATCAAGACAAGCAATAACTACCATATGCAAGGAAGAAGAAAGAGACAATATCAATCTCAACATAACGAGAGGTAATTTAGTAACATGAAAGTTTCTACCACAATATTTTCCTCTCTCATAATAATTACATGTGGGATCATATTCAAATTCAACAATATAACTATCACATAGGATATTCTTTTCAAGATCCACAAGTATGCAAAGTTGACACTCTTTATTATGGCAATCATTATTATAAATATCATATTCATCATGAGGCTTAAACAAATTTTCAATATCATAAAAAAAAATCATCACCCCAATCATGATCATTGCAATAAGTAGTGGACATAGCAAAACTAGCATCCCCAAGATTAGGGTTTTGCATATTTTGAGCATAATTGACATTCATAGAATTTATAATAAAATCGTTGCAATCATGATTTTGTTGAAAGGGGCTAGCAAGTGTGGATGCAAGAACAATAATTTCACGTTTAACATAAGGAACTATAGCAAGTTCATCTCCATAGGCATCATTAATATTGGCATCGTGGCCACAAGCATAGCAAGCATCATGTTTATCAAGCGGAGATATTTCAATCATATCAACGGAATCACAATTATCCATAGGTTCATGCATATCATTATTTTCCTCCAAAGAACCGGACATTCTCTCAATAAATTCAATAACATAGGCATTAGAAGCAAAGTTCTCACGGCGGTAATTAAGTATGTCAAGATTTTCATATTTGTAGAGAGTAATATCATACTTTTCAATCAAAGAAGCAACTTCATGAGCACCCTTAAAAAAACAAATTCTTAAATTTGTTCGATATCATAATAGCTATAAACACCCTTTTCATAAGAAGATAAGATTTCATTATCATTAAACTCACATAGGTAGGGGAGGCGTTTTTTAGGGTTTTTAGAGCAACAAGTATAATCATAAATTTCACATAGATTCAAAGCATAGCATAGCAAACTATTTATGTGATGCCATAAGAGTCTCCCCTTTTTAGACAAACGGTGACGCACAAAATGAGCATGCTCATCTAAATATTTCCCATCAACCAAGCTAGTTGGGGTTTCAGCACGAGCACAAAGGGATCGAAGATGATCCAAGTAGAAAACTTTAAGTGGATCCATATCAATAGATACTTAGAAAGCAAAGATGCAAGCATATTGAAGGCACATAGCACACAAGCAAAGGAAAGGCAAACGAAAAAGGCAAATATTTATGTAAATTTTGTTTTTTAGAAGTGGGGGAGAGGAAAACGAGAGGAAAAAGGCAAATATTGTAAATGCAAGAGATGAGTTTGCCATAGTTACTTGGTAGATATGCTTCACTTGAATACTCCCCGGCAACGGCGCCAGAAATTCTTCCTGCTACTTCTTGAGCTTGCGTTGGTTTTTCCCTTGAAGAGGAAAGGGTGATGCAGCAAAGTAGAGATAAGTATTTCCCTCTGTTTGAGAACCAAGGTATCAATCCGGTAGGAGTATCAATATGAGGCACCAATGAACCTGCGCAAAAGCAAACAAACTTGCACCCAACGCGATAAACGGGTTGTCAATCCCTTCACGATTACTTGCAAGGTGAGATCTGAAGGTGATAAAAGGTAAAGAGATAAAAGTGCAGCAAGGTATTTTTGGTGTTTTTGTATGTAGATCTAAATATATGATGTGTAAAATAGACCCAGGGGCCATAGTGTTCACTAGAGCCTTCTCTCATGATAGCAAGTATTACGGTGGGTGAACGAATTACTGTCGAGCAATTGATAGAATCGCGCAAAGTCATGACGATATCTAAGGCAATGATCGTACATATAGGCATCACGTCCGAGAGAAGTAGACCGATACTTTCTGCATCTACTACAATTACTCCACACATCGACCGTGCATCTAGTGTATTGAGTTCATAACAAACAGAGTAATGCCTTAAGCAAGATGGTATGATGTGGAGGGATAAATTCATGCAATATGATATAAACCCCATCTTTTTACCCTTGATGGCAACAACACGATGCGTGCCTCGCTACCCCTTCTGTCACTAGGTGAGGACACCGCACGGTATGAACCCAAAACCAAGCACTTCTCCCATTGCAAGAATTATAGATCAAGTTGGCCAAACGAAACCCATAACTCGAAGAGAATTACAAGGATACAAAATCATGCATATGAGAGATCAGAGTAAACTCAAATAATATTCATAGATAAACTGATCATAAATCCACAATTCATCGGATCTCGACAAACACACCGCAAGAGAAAGTTACATCGGATAGATCTCCATGAAGATCATGGAGAACTTTGTATTGAAGAACCAAGAGAGAGAAGAAGCCATCTAGATACTAGCTATGGACCCCAAAGGTTTGTGGTGAACTACTCACGCATCATCGGAGAGGCAATGGTGTTGATGAAGAAGCCCTCCGTGTCTGAATCCCCCACCAGCAGGGCACCAAAACAGTCCCCAAATGGGATCTTGCGGAGATAGAAGCTTGCGGCGGCGGAAAAGTGTTTTGGTGGCTCTCTTCTTTGGTTTCGGGATTTTAGAGAATTTATAGGCGAAAGAGGTAGGGCAAAGGAGCCACGTGGGACCGACGAGCCTGCTAGGCGCCCCCCCTAGGGCGCGCGTAGGGGGCTCGTGACCTCCCACGAGACCTCCTGCCTTGGTTCTCAAGTCCTCTGCGTATCTTCTGTTATGGAAAAATCACCCCGTAGGTTTTATTCCGTTTGGACTCCATTTAATATTCTTTTCTAAAAAAGGTCAAAACACGGAAAAAACAGAAACTGGCGCTAGGCACTGAGTTAATAGGTTATTCCCAAAAACGATATAAAATGGCATATAAATGCGTATAAGACATCCCAAGTTGATAATATAATAGCATGGAGACGTATCAAATAATTCCAAATGGCGCGTGGTAGGAGCATCTATGGGATAACATAGAGATTTGTAAAGCACACATGGATCTGAAAGGTTCACACTCGTTGACTAAAACCTCTCTCACAAGCAAGACATGATCAAGCCCAGAATTGTATGGGTGTTAGATTCATTACAATCACATAGTGATGTGAACTAGATTATTGACTCTAGTGCAAGTGGGAGACTGTTGGATATATGCCCTAGAGGCAATAATAAATTGGTATTATTGTATTTCCTTGTTCATGATAATCGTCTATTATCCATGCTAGAATTTTATTGATTGGAAACTCAAATACATGTGTGGATACATAGACAACACACTGTCCCTAGTGAGCCTCTAGTTGACTAGCTCATTGATCAAAGATGGTCAAGGTTTCCTAGCCATAGACAGGTGTTGTCACTTGATAACGGGATCACATCATTAGGAGAATGATGTGATGGACAAGACCCAAACTATGAACGTAGCATATGATCGTGTGAGTTTATTGCTACTGTTTTTCTGCATGTCAATTTATCTGTTCCTATGACCATGAGATCATGCAACTCCCGTACACCAGAGGAATAACTTGTGTGTTATCGAACGTTGCAACGTAACTGGGTGACTATAAAGGTGCTCTACAGGTATCTCCAAAGGGGTTTGTTGGGTTGGCATGGATCAAGACTGGGATTTGTCACTCCGTGTGACGGAGAGGTATCTCGGGGCCCACTTGGTAATACAACATCACAAACAAGCCTTTCAAGCAATGTGACTAAGGAGTTAGTTACGGGATCTTGTATTGCGGAACGAGTAAATATACTTGTCGGTAAAGAGATTGAACTAGGTATGGAGATACCGACGATCGAATCTCGGGCAAGTAACATACCGAAGGACAAAGGGAACATCATACGGGATTAACTGAATCCTTGACATAGAGGTTCAACCGATAGAGATCTTCATATAATATGTAGGAGCTAATATGGACATCCACGTCCCGCTATTGGTTATTGACCGGAGAGTGTCTGAGGTCATGTCTACATAGTTCTCGAACCCATAGGGTCTGCACACTTAAGGTTCTATGACGTTTCAGTATAGTTGAGTTATGTATGTTGGTGACTGAAAGGTTGTTTGGAGTTCCTGATGAGATCCTGGATGTCGCGAGGAGCTCCGGAATGGTCCGGAGTTAAAGATTGATAGGAAGTCCTGTTTTGGTCACCGGAAAAGTTTCGGGCTCATCGGTAGTGTACCGGGAGTGCCGGGAGGGTACACGGGGGCCGTCGGGAGGGTGTCTCGACCCAAGAGGCCTCATGGGCTGTGGGAGGAGTCAAACTAGCCCATAGTGGGCTGGCCGAACCAACCACTAAGGCCCATGCGGTAGAGGAGGAAAAAACTGAAAGGAAAGGAAGGGAAGGAGTCCAAGTAGGAAAGGAGTCCTACTTGGAGTTGGATTGGAGGTGGACTCTTCCACCTCCTCCTAGTTCGGCCGAACCCCTAGAGGGTTTTTTTTCGTGCCTTCTCCCCTCCCTCCCTCCTATATATACTAGAGGATTTAGAGGGAAAAACTAACCCTAATTGCCATGTGCTCCCTCTACTTCTCTCTAGATATGTTTCTCCTCTAGTCTAGTTTGGCGGTGCTTAGGCGAAGCCCTGCTGGATTAGTTCACCACCACCACCACGCCGTTGTGCTGGAGAACTCATCTACCTCTCCGCCCCTCTTGCTCGATCAAGAAGGTGGGGATCGTCGTCGAGATGTACGTGTGCTGAACGCGGAGGTGTTGTTCGTTCAGCACTAGATCAGGATGGATCGTGATGGGATCGCGGGATGGATCGTGATAAGATCGCGGGACGGGCTGAGATTTGGATCACGAAGATGTTCCACTACATCAACCGTGTTATATACGCTTTTGCTTAGTGATCTACAAGGGTATGTGGATCTGATCTCCCTCTCGTAGATGATCATCACCATGATAGGTTTTCATGTGCGTAGGAAATTTTTTGTTTCCCATGCAATGTTCCCCATCAGCTACTGCGTGTGCCATTGATCTACAATATAAATTTGCAAAGCTTACTTAGACTATGTTCAAGATAATTGAGTTTAGGTAATCATATTACTAATAAACTCCCACTCAAATTGGCATCCCTGTAGTCATTCAAGTGACACATGATCCAAATTCACTAGCCTAAGTCCGATCATCCCATGAGTTCAGTTAGCTTCAATGGTGAACATCTCTATGTTGATCATATCTACTATATGACTCATGTTTGAACTTTCAGTCTCTTGTGTTCTGAGACCATGCCTGTACATGATAGGCTCGTCAAGTTTAACCCGAGTGTTCCGTGTGTGCAACTGTTTTGCACACATTGTATGTGAACGTAGAGTCTATCACACCCGATCATCATGTGGTCTCTCGAAACAACGAACTGACGCAACAGTCCACACTCAGGGAAAACACAATTTTATATTGAAATTTTAGCGAGGGATCACCTTATAATGCTACCGTCGTCCTAAGAAAAATAAGGTGCATAAAGAATGAACATCACATGCAAATCATAAGTGACATGATATGGCCATGAACTTGTGCTTTTGATCTCCATCTTCAAAGCACCGGCATGATCTCCATTGTCACCGGCGCCACACCATGATCTCCATCATTGTGCTGCCATCGAGGTTGTCGCGCTAACTATGCTATTGCTACTAAAGCTACTGAACTAGCGATAAAGCAAAGCATCACCAAGTGCAAAATAATTAAAGACAACCCAATGGCTCCTGCCAGTTGCCGTAGAATCGACATGCAAGTCGATATTTAACTATTACAACATGATCATCTCATACATCAAATATATCATATCATGTGTTTGGCCATACCATATCACATCATACCCTGCGAAAACAAGTTAGACGTCCTCTAATTTGTTGTTGCATATTTTACATGGCTGCTACGGGTATCTAGCATGATCGCATCTTACTTACGCAAAACCATAACGGTGATACACAAGTTGCTATTTAACCTTCTCCAAGGACCTCCTCAGTCAAATCTGATTCAAGTAAAGTAGGAGAAATAGACACCCCGATAGCCATCTTTATGCACCAAGTTGCATGTTAGTCGATGGACCCGGTCTCTCCTAAGCTTATAAGTAATGTTAGTCCGGGCCACTTCATCCAACAATACCGTGGAATCAAGAAAAGACTAAGGAGGGAAGCAATCTGAATATCAACGCCCACAAACTCCTTTGTGTTCTACTCGAGATGTCATCTAGGCATAGACCTAGCTCATGATGCCACTTTTGGGTAACGTTGCATGGGAAACAAAAATGTTCAATGCACACATAAGATCTATCCATGGTGATGACGGCGGATCTACTCCGGCAGGGCTTCGTCGTGTCGTACCGAAATTACTATGGGGTGTCACGAAGTGGTTGAGGGGGAGTGGGCTGCGTCGTGGCTTGTGGTGCAAAAAGCCTCTCTACCCTCCACTATATATAGGAGGGGAGGGAGGGGTAGCGCCCTAGGGAATTTCCCTAGGGTTCGGCCGGCGCAAGGAGGTGGGAGGAGTCCTCCTCCAAATCGGTTTGGTGGAGGAGAATCCCTCCTCCTAGTCAGTTTTGCCCACATCTCTCTCTTTCTCCACTTCGGCCAAATAGGCCCACATGGGCTGGCCGCCCGGCCCACCAGGGGCTGGTGCGCCACCCTTGGGCCTGTTTGGTCCCCTTCCGGGTGGGTGGCCCCTCCCGGTGGAACCCCGGGACCCATTTGTCACTCACGATACTTTACCGGTAATGCCCGAAATCCTTCCGGAATCCAAATGGATACTTCCTATATATCAATCTTCATCTCCGGGCCATTCCGGAACTCCTCGTAACGTCTGCGATATCATCCAGGACTCCGAACAACATTCTGCTACGAACATCCATAATTCAACTATACTGAAACGTTACGAAAGTGTGGAGACCCTGCGGGTTCGAGAACTATGTAGACATGACCGAGACATTCTCCGGTCAATACCAATAGCAGGACCTGGATGTCCAAATTGAATCCTACATATTGTAGGAAGATCTTAATCGGTTGAACCTCTATGTCAAGAATTAAATTAATCCCGTATAACATTCCCTTTGTCCTTAGGTATGTTACTTGCCCGAGATTCGATAGTGGGTATCTCTATACCTATTTGAATCTCGTTACCGGTAAGTCTCTTTACTTGTTCCATAATAAAAACATCTTGTGGCTATGTATCTGAGTTTCCATTAAATACAATTCTAGCATGGATAATAAATGATTATCTTGAACAAGGAAATATAATAATAACTATTTTATTATTGCCTTTAGGGCATAGTTCCAACAGGGATATCATCAAATTGTATTCATGAAGAAGATATTCCCAAGACTGCTTTCAAGACAAGCTTTGGTTCTTATGAGTACACAATGATGTCCTTTGGTCTTGCAAATGCTCATCCTACTTTATCTTGCATGATGAACTATATCTTCTCTCCATTCAAGAATGAGTTCATCTTAGTGTATCTTGATGACATTCTAGTATTCTCCGATACCGAGGAAGAACATGCAAAACATCTCAGGCTTGTGCTTGAGAAGCTAAGAGAGCATCGGTTCTACACAAAGTTCTCAAAATGTGGATTTTGGCTCAACGTACCTTGGATATATCATCTCTGCCGAGGGCATCAATGTGGATCCTGAAAAGGTTCAAGCCATTGTCAACTGGGTACCTCCTCAGAATGTCAATCAGCTTTGAAGTTTTCTTAGGCTTGCAAGCTATTGCAGAAGGTTCATTCAGAACTTCTCCAAGATTGCTAAGTCTCTGTCCAACCTTCTTCACAAGAGCGTAAAATATGTGTGGGCTCTCGAGTGTGATTTGGCTTTCAATACACTCAAGGAGAAGCACACCTCAGCTCCGGTTCTAACTCCTACTAATGATTCCAAGCCATCCCAAGTTTTCCGTGATGCATCTTTTCAAGGTCTTGGTGGTGTTCTTATGCAATACAAGAAAGTGGTAGATTATACCTCTCGCTAGTTGAAGCCAAGTGAGAGGAACTACCCCACTCACGATCTTGAGTTGGTGGCAGTTGTCGATGCTTTGGTTACTTGGAGACACCTCTTGTTGGGAAGGCAAGTTGAAGTCTACACCGACCACAAGAGTTTGAAATATATCTTCACTCAACCAAATCTCAATCTTCGTAAAACACGTTGGGTAGACAAGATCCAAGATTACAACCCAAGCATTGACTATACTCCACGCAAAGCAAATGTGATTGCAGATGCTTTGACCAGAAAGACTTACTACAATAATCTCATTCTCAATCCATTCCAGCCTGATCTCTATGAGTCTTTCAAGAAGCTCAAACTTCAAGTAGTCCCTAAAGGGTTTCTTGCCAGCATTCAAATTACTCAAATCTTGGAAGACCAATTCTGCCAAGCTCAACTTCTTGATGCTATGGTGAAGAAAGTGAAGATAGGCTTGGCAAAGAGCATTCCAAATTGTAAGTGCTTCTATGTTGATGACAAATACAATTTGTTCTTCGAGGACCATCTTGTGGTTTCGAAAGGAGAGCTCAGAAAAGTTATCATGGACGCAGCCCACAATTCTCTCATCTCGATACATCCACGCAGTTCTAAGATGTATCAGGATCTCAAGAAAACCTTCTAGTGGACTCGTATGAAACTGAGATTGCTCAGTTTGTGAATGAGTGTGATGTGTGTCATAGAGTAAAGGAGGAACATCAACGTCCAGCAGGTCTTGTTTATCCTTTGCCTTTACCCAAGTGGAAATTCAATCATGTTGAGATGGATTTTCTCACAGGTTTCCTTAGTCCAAGAGTGGTAACAATGCCATCTTTGTGGTCATCGACAAGCTAACTAAAGTTGCCCATTTCCTTCGGTTGAAAGAATCTATTTCAGAAGCTCAGCTGGCAGAGCTGTAAACTTCAAGGATAGTTTCTTTGCATGGTGTTCCTAAGCTTAATTCTTCTGATCAAGGAAGCATCTTTCTTCCTAGTTCTGGGATTCTATCTAAACTGCAATGGGCACCAAGGTCCATTTCCGTACAACCTTCCATCCTCAGACTAGTGGTCAAGTGGAGAGAGTAAATCAAATTCTTGAAGACATGCTCAGAGTGTGTGTTATCTCTTTTGTCATGAAGTGGGAAGATTGCCTCCCATTTGCTGAATTCTCCTACAACAATAGTTTTCAAGCAAGTTCAGACAAGGACCAATTTGAGATAATCTATGGCAGGAAGTTTCGTACCCCTCTCAATTGGTCTGAAACCGGTGAGCGTCAAATTCTTGGGAATGACATGATCACTGAAGCACAAGAAATGTGACATGTCATTTGTGATAATCTCAAATCTTCTCAATCCTGTCAAAAGAGTTACTAGGATAGAAGGCATCATGACTTGGCATTCCAAACCGATGACTTTGTTTATCTTCAGGTATCTCCCATGAAGGGTGCTCAACGATTTGGCAGCAAAGGGAAGCTTGCACCATGTTTTTTGGGTCCTTTCAAGATTGTTGGAAAAAGAGGAAACCTTGCATATCAATTCGATCTCCCTTCATATTTCTCCAATGTGCATGATGTCTTTTATTTATCTCAGCTCCGGTTTCAAGACTCCTGAGTGCACCATTGACTTCGAAGACATTGATCTCCAAGCACCTTTCTTATCATGAGAATCCAGTTGCTATTCTTGAAGAAATCGAGTGCAAGACTCACAACAAGTCTATCAAATTCCTCAAAGTTAAGTGGTCATACAATTATGATAAAGAAGCCACTTGGGAACGTGAGGACCTTCTTCGTTCCGAATATCCTGAGATCTTCCAATACTAGATCTCTCGGCGATATCCTCTTGTAGTGTGGGGGAGTTGTAATAGCCCAAGTGCAATCCTTGTAACTTTTGCATGACCAGCCATGTATGACATGGCAACTTAGCTTTCACTTAATAAGTAATGTGCTTCATGGCTTTCACCTTGCATTCATTTTGCATCATATCATCATGGCATTCCTTCTTTTTGTTTGTCCTTGTTGCTATGGTGTGTTTGAGAGGAGTGATGGTGTGATGTGCTGCTTGCTTCAAGTGGTATGTTTCTCATGGAACCCCCCTGTAACGCCCAAGATGTGATCATGTCCTTATTTTGACATGAGGCACGGCCTCAGCAGAGCTTGGGGTTGCCGGATCCAGGGCGGGCGAGGCGCTCCTCCTCCCGTGCGGAAACAGCGACGGCGGGAGAACGCTCGCGGGCTTGGGGCGGCGGCGACTCAACTGTGGGTGGCTGGACGTGTACAGGAGCGAGGTGGAGGCGGTGGTGGTTTGTCACATCCGTGGTTTCATTTTTGCTTCATGCCTAGCTAGTGTTTGCATCATGTTTAATTTTTGTAAAGTTGAAATAGGGATTAAGAAAACCCTAGCACCTCACCCTAAATAATTCAATTCAAATGGTGTGATTTTCAATGAACCCAAAATGGCCTTCAAAAATGTTCATCTTTTCTGTTAAATGTTGGCAACAACATTACACGGATGAACTTTATTTTTCAACCACCTTTGGCGTTTTAAATAATCCACACAAGCCACTGAAATTGTCAAAACAAATAGTTATTAATATTTTAGGTATTTCAATAATGATGAAATATTTTGAGGAGTTCGTAAATATTCCAAAATACAACCCAAAATTAATTTCAGGGTTTTTGGTTTAGATTTTGAGCCCAAACAAATTTGAACAAAGGTTAGAATTGCAAAGCTGAATCAAAATAAAAAAATGGGGGGGAACCTTACCTAGCATTGGACCAGCCCATCTAGCCTTCTCTCGTGTCGTCTTCTACCTGTGCCAATAGGAAAAGGAGGAGCTGGCCGCCGCTTGCCGTGACTGTGGGACACAGCATGCTGCTTGCTCGTCGTGCTGGCGAGTGGGATAGACATCCCCTCCGCCGTGGCTAGCCGCTCCTCTCCTCATTCCTCTCTCTCTCTCTCTCTCTCTCTTTCTCTCTCTCTCTCCTCTTCTCTTCTCTTCTCCCCTCTGTGCCGCCATGGCCGCAGCTTTGGCTCGCAGTCGCTAGGTCGCCCCTGTCGTCCCCTCTCGACCCTAAGGTGCTCAATCGCTCTGCCTCGTCGCACTGAAGCTCCTCGCCAGAAGAATCGGAGCCAGTCGCCCCCAAACGCCGACGCGTCGTCGTCTCCCTCCTTCGGTCACCGAGGTCGCCATCGTCGATGCACGTTATCAGGCCGTCTCCGAGCCCGCTCTCGACACCTCTGCAAGGCTTGTGAGCCGCAGAACCCATTTGTCCCCTTTTACCCTTCATTTGCGAGTCGTAGCCCTTGAATCCATTGACGCCGAAGAGATCCGCCGCGGAAGCTCACCGCCGGTGAGATTCCGGTGGTCCTCAAGCCCGACCGAGGGCACCAATGGTTTTGCGATGACGAGTAGGTGATGTACGTGTGCAGCTTTGGTTCATTCGCGCTCTGTATCGTCGATCTCGACGAAGGCCGAGCTTCGGCGTCCAACAAGGTCGTCGTTGGCGACATCTCCGGGCACCCCAGCCCTTGCGGCTTGTTCCAATAGATGCACGGGCGAGAGGTCGATCTAGACCAGGTGTCCGCCGGCCATATGGTCATCGGAGGAGGAATTCCGACCCCCTCCGTCGTCCGTGGTGCCACCGGCGGCTCAATGCCGGTGAGCTGACCCAGTTTGACCCGCTGGGTCACTGGCAGGTGGGACCAACCTCTGACTAATTTGGTTTTATACTAAACAAAATAATTTAATTAATCTAACTCTAAACAACCACTAACCACTGGACCCCACTGGTCAGGTTTGACCTGCAACGGTTAGTTTGACTTGCTGATGGAGTGTTGATGCAATAAAGATAATTCTGGTTTTAAATAAATTCCAAAAATAATTAAAAACTTCAAAAATTCATGGAAAATAATCTGTAACTCAGATTGAAATAATTTATATATGAAAATTTATAAGAAAAATACAAGGAATCAATTGGTGCTATTATCATGCATGATAGGACAAGCTATACCTAAGCATCAGGTCAAATCAATTAAAGGGGTATCTGAAAATACCTTATTTGAAGTGGCATTTGAAGCTTTGATTCAAACCAGCTTCAACCAATTCATTAATAGATGCATTAGCTCATCCATCATATTCATGTCATGCCATGATCATGCATCATATTGTTCCACTTGCCATGTATTGATTGTGATTGTCTGTTTTGATAGGCTTCGCTCCACACGATACTCAGGAGTATCCAACTGAATGAGTGTATCCCTCGGCTGATCCACAAGACAAGCACCCCTTTGAGCATTCCGGTAAAATCCCATGTTCTCATTCCTGCTCTCATTTATTGCATTAGGACACATCGTGATAAATGCTTTTGCTTTGGTAGTTGAACCCATTCCTCTGCATGACCTGTCATTGTCATAGTTAGGTAAACCTTGCAACCTAGCATACCTGGTAGATGCCTGAGCCATAATGTGCTTTACCCTGCTATGCTTGCTATGCTCATAGTTGTGTCAGGCATGTTTCGTCTAGGTGATGAACTAGAGTGAATGAATGTGTTCTCGTGACAAAAGATTAAGTGTTGAATCTGATTTGGTAAAAGTACCAAGGAGAGGTTGTGTAGGATTACGTGGCGGGTTGTCTCATTGGAACAATTCTTAGGAACTGAGTTCCATGTATGTGATCCAAGACTAGCTGCTACCATACATTGGGCCCGAAATCAATAAACCCTCTCAACTTATTAATCGCCTAGTACTCAGTCTAGGAGTTGCAAGTAGTTTCTGGTGTTTGTAGTTATGCTCGAGGCCATGTATTGTGCTGACCTTAGAGGTGGATTGTGATGCGGTAGGCAGTGGCACGGTATACCAAGTGTCACCCGGATGGTGGGCTTGGGAACCCTGCAGACATCGTTTGAGGACGTAGTGAAAACTTTGGCCAGACTTTCGTGTGGGTTAAGCCTCAAGTAGGCGATAAACCTGGACTAGGTATTAGCATTTTTAATGGTCGTGGCCGACTCTGTGATGCCCTCGATTTAATCATACGCTAATCATACACGCAAATGCGTACGATCAAACTCAAGGACTCACTGGAAGATATCACAACACAACTCTAGACACAAATAAAACATACAAGCTTCATATTACAAGCCAGGGGCCTCAAGGCATAGAATACAGAAGCTCGATAAACACACAAGTCAGCGGAAGCAACAATATCTGAGTACAGATATTAAACATGGGGTGCCTTAGAGAAGGCTAGCAAAAAAGATACACGATCGAACGAGGAAACGCCTCCTACCTGGGAACCTCCTAACTACTCTTGGTCTTTAGCGGCCTCCACATAGTAGTAGGCACCGTCGGGGTAGCACTCGTCATCGGCACGATACTCCATCTCCTGGGCTCCATCGTCTGGTCGCAGCAACGGATCAAGGGGACAAAGGGGGAGCAAAGCAACGGTGTGTACTCATCCAAAGTACTTGCAAGACTAACATCAGAACTATGCTAAGTATGCCACAGTATCAAAGGAAGGGGGTTTATATGTGGGCTGACTGCAACAATGCAAGAATAGAGAGAGAAGGCCTAGTCTTATCGAAGACTAGCATCTTTAGGGTCTTGCAGCAATAGACGAGAGTAGAATAAGATAACACAATTAGTAGTCATATTATTGCAGCAATTTTAATATGAGGTCACGCCCAGAGATCCTCCCTCGACTCCCTACGAGGAAGCAATCCCGGCGCAACTAATTCCAGTTAGGTAACAGTTGTAGTTGTATAAGATTAGGGCACGACTCCAAGTCCTCCTATAACCGTGGACACGGCTATCCAAATAGTTAATTTCCATCCCTGCACGGGTGCACCAAGTTTCCCGTCATGCTCGATAACACTCTGGCCAGACATACTTTTCTGGGTCATGCTCGGCCTCGGAATATCAACACGTCGCAGCCCCACCTAAGCTCAATAGAGAGGCCATCCCGTCGGTCTAAATCCTAAGCACAAAGGGGTCGTGGTCCCACTTTCCCTCTGCACTCCTGCATGATGCAAGGGCGGCCGATGTCAGTCCTAGGACCCCTTAATACAAGCGTGATGCATCTCGGGAGCACTCGGGTGCGCGCCGCTCCATTGCTGACGTCTGAAGAGTTTCGGCTGATACCATGATGCTCAGTACCCATAAGTTCTCCTGCGTAGCCGGTTAGTGCGAAAAGATCTCCGACCAACCCATATCAAATACTCAAATCCATTAACATTTTAATTAAGTCATCGACACATCCACGCGGGAAACCACTCGCCTAACATCTATTCATCAAAGATCCCAGTATCATGGTCAAGTAACTGTGCGGTTGTAACATCAGGGAGGTCCGAGGCATCACCCTCGTTGGATCCCGAACGGTGTAACTGTCAAGGTGGACTTAGAGGAATCACCCTCGAGGGTCCCACACTTGAGGGGTTGTACAACAGAGACATTCTCGGGAGTGGTGAAGGAGGAATCACCCTCGATAACCACGACCGACTAGCTGTACTACAAAGATATCATCCGGAGTACTTCGCGAGGTGTCACCCTCGGCACCCGATAGTAGCTCCGTAGCGTCGCACAACTAAGGGGGGTGTAAGTGTTGTGTTGGTTCTGGCTCGTCGATCAGGGATCAAGACTTGATGACAAAGCGGGGCAACTAGACTAAGGGGTCAGAGGGGATGACTGCTCCACCTACACTAAACAGTTTTAAGGTGCAATACTGAAAGTAGCAGTTCATCAAAATTAGGCTATGCATTAGATATAGGAGCTAACTACAACAGTAGCAAAATTCTAATGCAAGCAGGAGGAGGAAAGACATAGGCGATATAGGGATGATCAGGGGGGTTTGCTTGCCTTGTTGCTCTGTGGCAAAGGGTTGGTCGTCGGGAGGGTAGATGTACCCGGTAGCAATGTCAGTCTCGGGGTCTACCGGTAAGAAGAGGGGGGAGAAACAATAAATAACAGCAACAGGTGCAACACTAAGCATGACATGGCAATATGCAGGAATAGGCATGAGCTAAGCAGTAACATCCATCATAGACGGGTCGAGAAAATATCAGATGATATTTCCCGGGTCTCTGGCTACTACCGGTCAGATGAAAACGGTGGAAAAGTTCCATGTTTGCTATGCTAGAGACGCGTAACAAGTGAACGGATAACGTATCTCGGTTCATCTAGTTCTATTGATCAACTTTCATGTTGAAAATATTTTCATTTGAGCTACGGTTTATTTTATATTAATTTTTATTATTTTATTCAATATTTTGGAATTAACAGATTTAATTAAATTCATAAATTATTTATGACATCAGCATGATGCCATGCCGACGTCACAGTTGACTTGTCTACTGTGACCAGTGGGTCCCATGTGTCATAGACACAATTTTTAATTAGGGTTAATTATTAATTAATCAGATTAATTTAGTGGATGACGCACGTGTTATACTCTATTAGGATAATTAGTTAGCAGAGTTAATTAACAACTTTAAATTATTTTTCCTATTTGATCTAAAAACATTACGAACTAATTAGCATAGTAATTAACTAGTCTAATTAATACTTAATCATATGTTTAATTAATTAATTAATATAACTAATTATTTTCTTACTTTATTTTTATTATTATTATTATTATTAAAACATATATATATATAATTTAATTTTTTAACAGTTTAGAGGGGGGGTGTTCCTGCCCCCCCCCCCCTGTCATACACACAAAAAGGAGTTAGTGGGGGAGGTTAATTCCACCCACTAACCAGCTCAGTTTGGGGCTGTCCAGGGGCCACGGGCCAGGGGCGCTAGGGCGACACGATGAGGGGAGGGCCAACGAGGCGTACGGGCATACGAGCCAGAGGCTCGGTCCAGGGAAGCGTGGGGGCGTTTGGTCGTCGGAACGGCGCCGGCGACGAGCTACGCGGCAGTAGAGAGGGAGGGGAGGAAATGAGGCTCACGTTGAGCCGGTAGGGATGCAAAAGTGGGCTAGGTGGAGGGCAGTGATGAGGGAGGATCCGACGACAGTGCGGCCAAGGACGTGGTTATGCGGCGTTGGGGCGGTACTGCGATGGAGGGCGTCGATGTCGGTGCAGGGTCGCCGGGAGGTGGAGCGGGGAGAGGGCGCGTCTTCGAGGTGGATCCGGTGGGCGATGTGGGCGGTGGGGGAGCTCTTGGCGCCGGCAAGATCGGCCGGTGGAGGAGGGGGGCGTTGAGGAGAGACGCGGGAACGACGGGGGTGGCTGCCGGTGCTGGAGGCGTGGACGGGGGAGGGAGCCGGCGGTGGTGGTGGCTGGCGTTGGTCTCGGGCACAGTGGGCATCGGCGAGGCTGGGCGGTCCGGTGGAGGCGGGGCGGCTCGGTGCCGGCCGGCGAGAGGAGCGCCAGAGGATGGCGAGCGCACCAGGGGAGAGGAGCAGGAGGGAGAGGGGGCTTCGGTTTGGGCATCGAGCCAGGGGAGGAGAGAGCGAGGCGTGGGGTGATTCGGGCCGATCCGGGGGAGGGAGACATGAGCGCGAGCGAGTGGGGGTGAGGGAACCAGCCCCTTGTGGCTGGTTGTGGCGGCGAGGGTGGGAGTGGGGAGTGGGGTTTTGGGCTAGGGTTCCCACGGGGGTTAAATACCCCTTGGTGGATGGGCCGGGGTTATGGGCTGGCTGGGGGCCGGCCCAGCAGGGGTAAGTGGATTTTCCTTTTTCTTTTTTCCTTTTTTTCTGTTTTAGTTTTATTAACTTTTTTTATAAGTTTATGTTTTATTTATTTAGAGTCTTTAAATTAATTCCAAAAGTGCCCGATTCGACTTTATAAATTATTAGGGAACATTTGTAACTGAGTCGACATTTTTATTTTTGCATTCGAAAACTTTCATCCTTTGACTTTATGTTTTAATTTCACTCGGTTTCGAACTAACACGAGATTAACGATAGAAATCATGGTGAAGTGGCATCATTAGGGTGGGATCGTTGTAGCTTAATTACATACAACATTGTAGCAAAAGCTGAAGATGTCACAACTCTCCCCTACTAACAAGAATTCTTGTCCCGAGAATTAAGACGTAGAAGGAAAGAGCTCGAGGTATTCATCACGAAGATGATTCTCGGGTTCCCAAGTGGCTTCATCTTCAGAATGATTTGATCACTACACTTTAAGGAACTTGGTGACCTTGCGACGAGTCTGACGTTCAGCCTGGTCGAGAATGCGGACCGGATGCTCCTTAGAAGACAGGTCTTGTTGCAGCTAAAGCATATCATGATCCACTGCTCGAATAGGATCCTTGAAGCAGCAACGGAGCTGAGAAACATGGAAGAGATCGTGAACCTGGGAAAGGTTCGCCGACAGTTCCAATTGATAAGCCACTTTTCCATGCTTTTCGAGAAAAGTGAAAGGACCAATATAGGAGGAGCTAACTTGCCCTTGATCCCAAACCAGTGTGCGCCTCTCATTGGTGTGACACGAAGATAAGCCTTTTCGCCAGGTTGATAGACCATATCTTGATGATGACGGTCATACTGACTCTTCTGACGAGACTAAGCAGCCTTCAGATTCTCATGAATAATGCGGACTTGATCTTCAGCATGTTGGATAATATCCGGACCAAAGAGTGATCGTTCCCTAGTTTCTGACCAATTTAGAGGAGTTCGACACCTTCGTCCATACAATACTTCGAAAGGGGCCATCTTTAGACTAGCTTGATAGCTATTGTTGTAGGAGAACTCGGCATACGGGAGAGATTCATCCCATTTCTTAGCGAAAGAAATGACACAAGCTCGAAGCATGTCCTCGAGAATTTGGTTGACTCGTTCAACTTGTCCCTGGGATTGAGGATGAAATACAGTGCTGAAGGACAGATGAGTCCCCAAAGCCTTCTGAAAGCTTTCCCAGAATTTTGAAGTGAACAAGCTGCCACGGTCTGAGCCGATTACCAATGGAATATCGTGAAGTGACACAATTCTTGACATATAAAGATCTGCCAACTGACTAGCACTAATTGTTTCTTTGACGGCGAGAAAATGTGCAACTTTGGACAGTCGGTCAATGACGACAAGAATAGCATCATTACCTTTCTGAGATTTGGGAAAACCAGTGACAAAGTCCATTTCGACATGGTCCCATTTCCACTCAGGAATAGAGATAGGTTGTAGAATTCCAGCAGGGTTTTGATGTTATGCTTTGATTCGCCGGCAAATATCACATTCTGCCACATAGCGTGCAATGTCTTGCTTCATGTTGGGCCACCAGAATCTTTGACGGATGTCTTGGTACATCTTGGTACTACCCAGGTGAATAGACAATGGTGTGTCGTCAGCTTCTTTCATCACCTCTCCGGTCATTCTGAGATTTTCCTTCTTATTTGGGACGAATAGGCGACCCTTGAAGTACAAGGTGCCATCTTCAGCAACAGTGAATAAGGAGGGTTTACCTTCTGTAAGGTAACGTTTAATTTTTTCAACATCATCGTCATAACCTTGCAGAGTCTTGATGGTGCCCACAAGATCTGGTTCAACAACCAGTTTACTGAGGGAACCCTGATTTACCACACGGAGATTCATCTTGCGAAACTCTTCAGGAGGGGGAACAAGATAACCCTGAGGAACAATATGGAGATTCAGCTTACGGAATTCCTCTTGCACACATTCCTGAACCTTATGAACCTGGAGGTGGTTGTAGTATGACTTGCGACTCAAGGCATCAGCCATTACGTTAGCCTTGCCGGGGGTATATGATATACTACAGTCAAAATATGCTATACGCTCCATCCATCTTTGTTGACGTAGATTCAACTCCGGCTGAGTGAACAGATACTTCAGACTTTGATGGTCGGTGTAGATTTTACAGCGGTTACCGACAAGGTATTGTCGCCATTCTTTCAGTGCATGAATAACTGTGGCAAGTTCGCGATCATGAACTGGATAGTTATCTTCATGAGCACGTAGCTGACGTGAGGCATGAGCAATCACCTTGCGATCCTGCATCAGGATACAACCTATTCCTTGACGAGAAGCGTCGCAACATATGATGAAATCCCTTTTCGTATCCGGAGGAGCATGTACTGGAGCGGATGTCGGTTTGTCCTTGAGTGCTTGGAAACTTTCCTAACATTTATCAGTCCACTCATACTTAACGCCTTTGTGAAGCAGATTGGTTAAGGTCTTTGCAATCTTGGAGAAGTTCTCGACGAATCGACGACAATAGATGGCGAGTCCGAGAAAACTTCTGATTTGCTTGACATTCTTCGGGGGGGTACAGTCAAGAATAGCTTGAATTCGTTCGGGGTTGACTAGAATACCATCCTTGGAAATCACATGACCAAGATATGTCACTTTGTCCAGCCAGAATTCACATTTGGAATACTTCACATAGAGTTTATGCTCCCGAAGCTTATCCAGTACAAGACGAAGATGTTCGGCATGTTCTTCTTTATTCTTCGAAAATACCAGAATATCATCCAGATATACCACGACGAATTTGTCGAGGTAGTCCATGAATATATAATTCACCAATCAAGAGAAGGTTGCCGGTGCATTAGTTAAGCCGAAGGACATGACGGTGTACTCGTATGATCCATATCGAGTAACAAAGGCGGTCTTTGGAATGTCCTCTTTGCGAACACGGATCTGGTGGTATCCCAACCTCGAGTCGAGCTTAGAGAAGACTGTGGAACCAACAAGTTGATCATACAGGTCATTTATCCAAGGGAGAGGATATTTGTTTTGAATAGTGTCCTGGTTGATAGGATGGTAGTCTTGAACCAATCTATTTGTCCCATCCTTCTTCTTAACAAAGAGACAAGGTGCTCCCCAAGCAGAGGAACTCGGACTAATGATACCCAGACGAAGCGAGTTTTCAATTTCTAGCTTAAGTTCAAGTAGTTCATGTGGAGGCATTTTATAAGGACGCTTGGCAATAGGAGTGGTACCGGGTACCAAGTCAATGACAAACTCGACAACTCGAGCAGGGGGAATCCCCGGAAGTTCTTCTGGAAAGACATCTTGGAATTCCCGGACAACTGGAATGTTTTCAATCCCTTCGAGAGGCGACGCATTTAAGGCATTCAAGGCATATAGTTGTGCCTTAGCATCTCGTAGGAGATGAGCATGGTAGCTTATTAATTCATCTCAAGGGTGTAGGAGGTGGACGGTCTTGGTGGCACAAACGATTGAAGCTGTATGAGCTTTCAACCAGTCCATTACCAGTATGAGATCAATGTTGGAAGAACTCAATAACATGGGAGAGGCAAGGAATTCCAATCCTTCAATTTCACGGGGACATTGGGGCAGACCATGGAGGGTCGGCATTGGCCCACGGGGGTGTTTACCACTATCGGGATGTTCATCTCTTCGTACTTAATTCCATGCATGAATGCAAAATTTTCTGACATGAAGGAATGTGATGCTCCTGTATCAAACAATACATAAGCACGTACTGAGTTAACGAGAAGTGTACCCATGACGATAGCAGGCTGGTCTTGAGCTTGACCCATATCAATGTTGTTGGCCTGACCACGAACATAAGCAGGCTTGGCATTGTTGTTGCGGTTCTGGTTGTTGCCACTGCCAGTTGAAGGAAGTGCCGGCTGATTCGGATTCTACGTGCAGTCTCTAGCACGGTGACCTGGACGGCCACACTTGAAGCACAGCCCGTCCTCAGGACGGGAAGGAGGAACTCGGGGCGGTGGAGCTGGAAGCCTCGACTGCCTAGGTGGTGGAGGAGGCACGCGAGGAGGAACATAGGACGACCTCGGAGCAGGAGCAGGTGCATAGTACATGTTGTTGGGAATCCAGATCTTCCGCTTCTATGCAGATGAGCCCGAAGATGAGCCCATGTCATGATTGCGCTTGCTTCTATCCTTGTATTCTTGCACACCAGTCTCAACCTGAATAGCCTTGTTCACGAGGGTGGCGAAATCAGCATAGTCCTGAACAAGGAGCGCCAGCTTAATATTAGGGTGGAGGCCCTCATGGAATTTCTCCTGTCTGCATGCATCAGTTGCAATGTCTTCTTCAGCATATCGAGATAAGTCCAGAAATTCCCGCTGATAAGCATCCACGGTCTTGTTTCCCTGGACAAGGTTGCGGAACTCTGGCTTCTTTCGGTCCATGATTCCTTGAGGAATGTAGTGAGCACGAAAGGCAGCCTTGAACTCCATCCAAGTGATGATAGTTCCAACGGGCTGAGAGTGACTGTGCCTGTCCCACCATTGAGCAGCGGGACCCTTCAGGAAGTAGGCGGCAAAGTTGACATAGCTCGCCAGGGGCACATTGGCAGACTCCAGCTCATAAGCAATGTCACGGAGCTAGTCATCAGCATCAAGAGGCTGAGTTGAGCTGCGATAGATCGCAGGGTTGAGGCGGCAGAAGTCTTGAAGTGTCACGCCTTGCTGCTGATTCATGTTCGGCCTTTGGAACTGATCCATGAGCCCTTGCATAAACTGGCGGTTCAGTTCAAACTGTTGGATCATGCCCGCCATATATTCAGGAGGCGGTGGTAGGGCATCGTTGGCGGGGCCACGTGGGCAGCCAGCTGGTCTAACCATCCTGCTAAATATTTAACACACGTAGTTTAGCTTAAAGTAATTGCAAAGGCATCACACACATTCATGAATTAATCAAGCATGACAAAAGGGAAATGCGATAGATACTTCATAGTAGTTGAGGTCGACATACACACCCATACATAAGTTCGATTACAGACCATCTATTACAAATTCAAAATTTGGCGATAACCTGGACGCATTAGACGATAACCTGGACTCACTAGGCGGCACGCAGGCACGCGGTGAAGAGTACCACAACGAGACATCACGATAAGGCTACATCAACGTCGGACAGAACGAACAAATCAGGGTAACTGGTGGTGATAGAAGGTAGGAACAGGACCCTGCGTTCTGTGGTGACTCTGGTGAGGGTACCGCATCCAGTCGGGGAGCAGAGGTCCAAGTGCAGGGGTACTACCCCCAACATCAGTCCACTCAAGACCTGGTGGTAGCTCCGTCCTGCTCGGCTCGAGTATGTGCGCAGGGTGGACCCTCGGGTGGACTGTTGGCTGCAGCTCTGTCAACGCGTCATAAAGACAAGCACGCGTAGCGTACAGCTCCACAGTCAGAGCTCAAAAAGCGCGATCCAATGCCTTAGTGTACTACACTAGAACCCATGAGTCGTAGTGATGCGTCACGTAGGGGGCGCAGACAGCGACGTAGGACCGGTCGTTGCGCTCCCGAACGCGAGCAGTGTAGGCAGTGAGATCAGACCCAGTCTCATCTCCAGCAGGAACATACGGGATGTATCTGAAAGAACTCTCCTCCAGGTGAGGGTACGCTCCACGGAGACGAGTGATAGCGATATAGGTCGCATCATGGACGACCATCTCGATCGACAATCCAATACCGCACAAGACGTGGCACTCGCGGGTGGAGTTTCCCATCTGATCGAAGATGCGAACCACAGCCTAGAACTAATATTGGTTGAACTCGCGAAAGTCCTCGTACACAGTGTACTTGGGGTAGCAGCGATATCCCAGCATGGTCAAGAGGTCGACCAAAATGGCCAGGAACCCAGTCGTCTCATTGGCCAGTGTCAGGCGCACGTGTTGTCTTGCGGGACACGTCTGAAAAGAAAGATTCACAACGTCAAATGACAGTGTGTGTAATATATTTTCAGAAGAACAAGAGTAGATTGTCCACCCCTCCATGTCGATGTGATTACGAGAACCTAATGTTAGAGTTAGTAAATTCTTCAACCCGAAAGAGAAGAGAGAGTAGAACCCAGAGTATAGAAAAGGAGTACAAGATACTAATAGCACCCAATTAAGATGTGGGCCCGTAAGCCACAACATCAAAGTTAGTAAATTTTTCAAACACTAGACTCAACTTCGGCCAAGGAGTTGGAAAGGGGGCTCCCTGCAGGCAGTCGGCTCTGATACCAACTTGTGACGCCCTCAATTTAATCGTACGCTAATCATACATGCAAATGCGTACGATCAAACTCAAGGACTCACGGGAAGATATCACAACACAACTCTAGACACAAATAAAACATACAAGCTTCATATTACAAGCCAGGGGCGTCGAGATCTAGAATGCAAAAGCTCGATAAACACACGAGTCAGTGGAAGCAACAATATCTGAGTACATACATTAAACATGGGGTGCCATAGAAAAGGCTAGCACAAAAGATACACGATCGAACGAGGCGAGGCCTCCTTCCTGGGAACCTCCTAACTACTCCTGGTCTTCAGCGGCCTCCACGTAGTAGTAGGCACCGTCGGGGTAGCAGTCGTCAATGGCAGGATACTCCATCTCCTGGGCTCCATCGTCTGGTCGCAGCAACGGATTAAGGGGACAAAGGGAGAGCAAAGCAACGGTGATTACTCATCCAAAGTACTTGCAAGACTGACATCAGAACTATGCTAAGTATGCCACAGTATCAAAGGAAGGGGGTTTATATGTGGACTGACTGCAGCAATGCAAGAATAGAGAGAGAAGGCCTAGTCCTATCGAAGACTAGCACCTTCAGGGTCTTGCAGCAATAGACGAGAGTAGAACAGGATAACACAATTAATAGTCATATTGTTGCAGCAATATTAATATGAGGTCACGCCCATAGATCCTCCCTCGACTCCCTATGAGGAAGCAATCCCGGGGCAACTAATTCCAGTTAAGTAACCGTTGTAGTTGTATAAGATCAGGGCACAACTCCAAGTCGACTTGTAACCATGGACACGGCTATCTGAATAGTTAATTTTCATCCCTGCAGGGGTGCACCAAATTTCCCGTCACGCTCGATAACACTCTGGCCGGACACACTTTTCTGGGTCATGCCCGTCCTCGGAATATTGACACGTCGAAGCCCCACCTAAGATGAACAAAGAGGCCATCCCTTCGGTCTAAATCCTAAGCACAAAGGGGTCGTGGGCCCACTTGCCCTCAACGCTCCTGCACGATGCAAGGGCGGCCTATGTCAGTCCTAGCACCCCTTAATACAAGCGCGAGCATCTTGGGACAACTCGGGCGCGTGCCGCTCCATTGCTGACGTCTGAAGAGCTTCGGCTGATACCACGACGCCGAGTACCCATAACTTCTCCCGCGTAGCCGGTTAGTGCGAATACCAACCCAGATCAAAAACCCAAATCCATTAACATTTTAATTAAGTCACGGACACATCCAGGTGGGAAACCACCCGCCTAACATCTATTCATCAAAGATCCCAGTATCATGGTCAAGTAACTGTGTGGTTGTAACATCAGGGGGGTCCGAAGCATCACCCTTATTGGATCCAGCATGATGTAACCATCAAGGTGGACTTAGAGGAATCACCCTCGAGGGTCCCACACTTGAGGGGTTGTACGACAGAGACATCGTCAGGAGTGGTGAAGGAGGAATCGCCCTTGATAACCACGAACAACTAGTTGTACTACAGAGATATCATCTGGAGTACTTCGTGAGGTGTCACCCTCGGTATCCGATAGTAGCTCTGTAGCGCCGCACAACCAAGGGGGGTGTAAGTGTTGTGTCGGTTCTGGCTCGTCGATCAGGGATCGAGACTTGATGACAAAGCGGGGCAACTGGACTAAGGGGTCAGAGGGGATGACTGCTCCACCTATTCTAAACAGTTTTAAGGTGCAATATTGAAAGTAGGAGTTCATCAAAATTAGGCTATGCATCAGATATAGGAGCTAACTACAACAGTAGCAAAATTCTAATGCAAGCAGGAGGAGGAAAGACATAGGCGATATAGGGATGATCAAGGGGGTTTGCTTGCCTTGTTGCTCTGCGCCAAAGGGCTGGTCGTCGGGAGGGTAGACGTACCCGGCAGCAACGTCATTCTCAGGGCCTACCGGTAAGAAGAGGGGGAGAAACAATAAATAACAACAACACGTGCAACACTAAGCATGACATGGCAATATGCAGGTCTAGGCATGAGCTAACGCAGTAACATCCGTCATAGACGGGTCGGGAAAATATCAAATGATATTTCCCAGGTCTCTGGCTACAACCGGTCAGATGAAAACGGTGGAAAAGTTCCACGTTTGCTATGCTAGAGACGCGTGACACACGAACGGATAACGTATCCGGGTTCGTCTCGTTCTACTCATCAACTTTCATGTTGAAATTATTTTCATGTGAGTTACGGTTTTATTTTATATTAATTTTTAAAGTTATATTCAATATTTCGGAATTAAGAGATTTAATTAAATTCATAAACTAATTATGACGTCAGCATGATGCCATGCTGACATCAGCAGTTGACTCCTCAACTCTGACGAGTGGGTCCCATGTGTCATAGACACAATTTTAATAAGGGTTAATTATTAATTAATTAGATTAATTTAGTGGGGGACCCACGTGTTATACTCTGTTAGGATAATTTAATTAGCAGAATTAATTAACAGCCTTTAATTAATTTTTCTATTTGATCTAAAAACATTACTAACTAATTAATAGAGTAATTAACTATTCTAATTAATACTTAATCATCCATTTAATTAATTAATATAACTAATTTTTTATTTACTTTTTTGTTATTATTATTAAAACATATATATATATATAATTTATGTATTTAACAGTTTAGAGGGGGTGTTCCTGGGGCCCATGTCACACACACAAAAAAGGGGTTAGTGAGGGGGAGGTTAATTCCACCCACTAATCAGCTTGGTTTGGGGCTGTCTAGGGGCTAGGGGCCAGGGGCGCTAGGGCGACGCGAGGAGGGGAGGGTCGACAAGGCGTAAGGGCATACAAGCCACAGGCTCGGTCCAGGGAGGCGCGGGGGCGTTTGGTCGCCGGAACGGTGCCGGCGACGAGCTACGCGGTGGTAGAGAGAGAGAGAGAGGAAATGAGGCTCATGTTGAGCTGGTAGGGGTGCAAAAGTGGGCTCAGTGGAGGGCGGCGATGAGGGAGGATCCGGCGACGGTGCGGCCGAGGAGGTGGTGATGCGGCACCGGGGCGGTACTGCGGTGGAGGGCATCGGGGTCGGTGCAGGGTCGCCGGGAGGTGAAGCGGGGCGAGGGCGCATCTTCGAGGTGGATCTGGCGGGCGACGTGGTTGGCGGGGGAGCTCCTGGCGCCAGCGAGCTCGGCCGGTGGAGGAGGGGGCCTGGCGAGGAGAGGCACACGGACGATGGGGGTGGCTACCGGTGCTGGAGGCGTGGACGAGGGAGGGAGCCGGCGGTGGTGGTGGCTGGCGTTGGTCTCGGGCAGAGTGGGGATCGGCGAGGCCGGGCGGTCCGGTGGAGGCAGGGCGGCTCGGTGCTGGCCGGCGAGGGGAGCGCCGACGAGCGTCGGTGGCTGGCGAGCATACCAGGGGAAAGGAGCTGGAGGAGAGGGGGCTTCGGTCCGGGGATCAAACCAGGGGAGGAGAGAGCGAGGTGTGGGGTGATTCGGGGGCCGATCCGGGGAGGGCGACGTGAGCGCGAGCGTGGGGCGAGGGAACCAGCCCCTCATGGCTGGTTCTCGCGGCAGGGGTGGGAGTGGGGAGTGGGGTTTGGGTCTAGGGTTCCCACGGGGGTTAAATATCCCCTCGTGGATGGGACGGGGTTATGGGCTGGCTGGGGGCCGGCCCAGCAGGGGTGAGTGGTGTTTCCTTTTTCTTTTTTTCTTTTTTAATTTTATTAACTTTTTTTATATGGTTTCTGTTTTATTTATTTAGAGTCTTTAAATTAATTTCAAAAATGCCCGATTCAACTTTATAAATTATTAGGGAATATTTGTAACTCAGCCGACATTTTTATTTTTGCATTCAAAAACTTTCATCCTTTGACTTTATTTTTTAGTTTGACTCGGTTTCAAACTATCACGAGATTAACTGTAGAAATCACGGTGACGTGGCATCATTAGTGTGGGATCACTATAGCTTAATTACATACAACACTGTAGCAAAAGTTGAGGATGTCACATACTCCCTCGCTGGGCTTCCGCTTTAAGGTTGCCAAGGTGCGTGAAGTGCACATGGCGATAAGTGGTGAGAGCGTGTGAAAAGAAATACACCCCCGCAAGGTTATGATCTATTCGAATAGTCGCGTCCGTAGATATGGACTACTTGGAAACATATGTTGTTCATAGATAACTTTGATGGATACTCATAAAAGTATCAAGATAAGTGTGAGTATCATGGATGGCATTCTCGTAGGGAGACGGGAAAGAATCCATGATAGTGTATTGTTGTCGAGATATTGGACTCGTGTACGACTTATCAAAACTTGTTCAAATAGTTGTAGTCGTAGTATAGATTAACCAAAAGTCAAAGCTGGCTTGCTGCATGAAACCCCACAACCCCTTGTTGATACTTGTGCATGAGTAGATAGATCTAATTTAAAGTCTTCATGAGTACTTTCGTACTCATGTTTTCTTAATAACTGTTGTAGAAGATACCCACGAACCATCTGGTGGGTTCTATCTAGACATCGATGATGACGAGTAGCTGGTATCCCAGCTATGACCTGGCCCTTCGGAAGGGATATGTAGATAGTCTGGCTTTATGCCTTTCCCTTTCATCTGTTTGTACTCATACAACTTTAATGCTTCTGCATGGCTTGTATGACTTTGTGTGTATGACTTGAGTGTCAGGTCATGTGACCCCTACCTGTATGAACTTATTATGCAAGGCTCTTCCGAGCCTTCTAAAGAAATGTTGCGATGTTGTATTGTTATGTTGTGATGCCATTGTTGTATCTATGCATATTGAGTATGTCATGCGTATGTGTGATGTGTTGTGATATGTATGGGGTTTGACACCTAGTTGTGCGCCTTTAGTAGTACTCTTTATAAAGACATGCCCCTTTGTGACTCTACTGAAACCTGGTAGCTTGCTACTGCTCCGGACACGTTGGTTGACCAGCATGTATCCTTCTTTGTTGTTGTGTCTGTCCCTTCGGGGAAATGTCTCGCGGTGTAATGGAGTCCTTGTAGCTTGCTACGACTCGTCTACATACGTTGATGACCGACACCTGCTTTGCTAGGTTATGTATGCATGTTTCTGTATGGATGTGCCACTTGGGTTTATAGCTAGTTTATGTCGACCCGGGTTCTTTGACATTGGATTGCTAGCGACACATTTGCATACATGAGTCAAAACAGGCAAACGATCCCGACCAAGGTAAGGTGGCAGCCATGGGATTAACCGTGTGTGAGACCGCAAAGTGATGTTGTGTGTTACATGCTGGATTACTATGGCATAGGATCGGGGTCCCGGCATGGTTGGCTCACGGTGAATTGATGGATGGATAGGTGATGGGTACGGTATGGTTGCTGTGGGCGAGGTCGAGGTTGAGGTCGGGGAGGTCCTTGGGCGCACGGGCTTCGCACGGAGCTGCTGCTGCTGCTGCCCGCGGTCTCCTACGAGCATGGCCGAGGGTGGTGGCTAGATACGTGTGGCGAGGAGGTTCTACAGGATTGTGAAGGAGGGGAAATCAAGGAGGATGCCATATGTGGGTGGCGGCGGCTGAATCGGTGGGATGGGACATGGCTCCTAAAATCTAGGATTGGACTGCTTAAATATGTAGGCTTTGGTCTAGGGTTAGTGGGATTCATCTGTTTTTCGGACCATCGGATTTGATCGGGTGGTCGAGAAGTGGAGGGGCTAGTGGGTTGTTGGGTTGTGTAGGTACGTTGGGCTCAGAAGAGAGAGGGGTTTGTGGCTCGTGGCAAGATTTAAATACCGAAAACATCTGACAATTTAACCGGCTATAGTGTCGTTATACTTATAACGTTTCGGGCATCCAACGACCTCCAATTACGACGAAATTTGGCAGGCGGCCTACCTACAATAAAACAAGACCGCACGCCAAGTTTCAACCCAATCCAAGAAGGTTTTATACACACCTTTAAAAAACAATATTTTAACGATGTTGCCGGCGCGTGCGTGTGTGGTTGGTCTCAAAACGGTAAATGACAAAGCGGAGAGAACCGACAACTAATAACGGATGCAAGTTTTGAAAACTGACAGCAAGGGAGTGTCGATGCAATGCAGATGATGGGCATGATGCGATGACGAATGCGTCAAACAATCTAATCACAGGGCGGCAATGGAATAAAAGGGGAATCTTCTAGAGCGTCGGTCTCAGGCTGTTACAACTCTCCTACACTAACAAGAGATCTCGACCCGAGATCTAAGAAGGAAAGGGGAAGAGGAGGAGAAAGAGCAATAGGTAAAACTAGTTGCTTCTGTGACAAACGATTGAAACCAACGGTCCTTGAAGGTTGCAAAGAGATGAAGAATGATATGAGAAACAAGAAAGAATCCAAAATAAATTTCGGCAGCACTTCGGTAGGAAAGAGAGGCAAAAATTTGATAAGATGGAAAGATCTTGACAAGATTCACAACAAACCAACTAAATTGATAAGAAAGGAAACAACATGAAAGAAGACACAACCTCCGATTGAAAAGAATTGATGACACAATTTGATTGAGCAAAAGAATTAGCACTCCCATACAAATATGAGAACACCTCTCGGAAAGGTATGAATTCACCACTTTACATCGAAGCAAGTCGAATTACCATACTCCAACAAAACAAAGAATGAGGCTTATGGAACAAGTGAGAACGAATTCATGACAGAGATTTCACTCAATATTTTCGTGGTAAGGTTTGCACGGGCTCGATCGTAGATTGGATTTTCATATTGAAATGACGCTCAAATATGCTCCCTAGGCGTAGCGAACTACACGGCTTGTCGAAGCATACTGATGACATATATCAAGACTACCCTCTGAAAGGAAGACCGTGAACAAACGAATCCACTAGATGTCGAACCCCAACTTCACAGCATGCATTTGTTGGAAGATTTTCATATAGGTTACTACTTGAATTCCCGCCTAAGAACTCCCGAAATTTTCTCGTCATGCAATCGGGCCCATGGATACAAGGAGTAAAATCCACCACTCAACTCCTAGCAATAACACTACCCGTCCAGTGTATCACTTACGTCAACACATAATGAGAGATCTTGGAAACTCATCTATCTTAGACCCTCATGATCACAACGATACCAAGTATGGAAGTACATCCAGACGCTCAACACCAGTACTAGGGATGCCGGACTCCTCTCGCCACTACTAGTATTGAATCAATTTCGAACATCCTCCATCCTAAGATACTAAGAAATCGAAATGATAATGATGTGCTCAAGAATCCCCTGGAGCTCAACTCCCAGGAAGAAATCAAGTCAGATAGGAGGCACCAAGACAGAACTCCGTCACATCGACATCATATAGATTCCAAAATACCCGCGTGATCCTAAATTTTTTTTGAGTGCGAAGAGGAGTAGAATTAAAATTATTACTTCAAGATTCCTAACCAGAGAAAAGAAGAGAAGAAAAAAGAATCCTACTCTCCGATATCTAACTAGACTCAAAGCAATTTTTTACTAGACTCAACTCGTCCAAGTTCGATCAATCAAGGGGGCTCCTAGGTCAGTACTACTCTAATACCAACTTGCAACGCCCAAGATGCGATCCTATCCTTATTTTGGCGCAAGGTAGGGCCTCAGCAGAGCTTGGGGTCACCGGATCCAGGGCGGGTGAGGCGATCCTCCTACCGTGCGGAAACAGCGATGGCAGGAGAACGCCGGCGGGCTTGGGGCGGCGGCGACTCAACTGCGGGCGGCTGGACGTGTCCAGGAGCGAGGTGGAAGCGGTGGTAGTTGGCTCGTGGCGAATTGATAGATGGACGGGTGCTCGGGCACGGGATGGCTGTTGAAGGCGAGGTCGACGTCGAGGTCGGAGAGGTCCTTGGGCGCAGGGGCTTTGCGCGGAGCTCGTGATGCTGGTGGTGCTCGCGATCTCCTGGGAACATGGCAAAGGCGGCGGCTGGAGACGTGTGGCGAGGAGGTTCCACGGGATTGGGAGGGAGGGGAATCAAGGAGAAGACCAAATGTGGGTGGCGGCAGCTAAATCGGTGGGATGGGACATGGCTCCTAAAATCTAGGATTGGACTGCTTAAATAGGTAGTATTTGGTCTAGGGTTAGTGGGATTCATCTGTTTTCGGATCATCGGATTTGATCTAGCGGTCCATAAGCGGAGGGGCCTAGGTGGGTTGTTGGGCTGTGTAGATAGGTTGGACTCAGAACAGAGAGGGGTTTTTGTCCCGTGGCAAGATTTAAATACCGAAAACATCCGACGATTTAACCGGTTATAGTGTCGTTATACCTATAACGGTTCGGGCATCAAACGACCTCCGATTACGATGAAATTTGGCGCACGGCCTACCTACAATAAAACAAGACCGCACGCCAAGTATCAATCCAATCCGAGAAGGTTTTATACACACCTTTCAAAACAAGATTTTAACGATGTCACGGGCGCGTGCGTGTGTGGTTGGTCTCAAAATGGTGAAGGACAAAACAGAGAGAACCGGCAACTAATAATGGATGCAAGTTTTGAAAACTGACGACAACGGAGTGTCGATGCAATGCGGATGATTCGCATGATGCGATGATGAATGCACCAAATAATCTAATCACACGGCGGCAACGGAATAAAAGGGGAATCTTTTGGAGCGTCGGTCTCGGGCTGTTACACCCCCCCACCCCCCAACACCCCCCCCCCCCCCCCCCCCCCGCTTCAAATTCTTTGAATACTACCTCCAACTCTCTCTTTAATTCAAGTTTTATGTTATGTGGTGAAATATTTCTTGCCCAACACCTTCCTACAAACGTTGCTAGTCCTATTAATACTCAGTGTGGGTTTTTAAAATCCTTCTCAGCCATGTTCTATTTTTTGTCATTTTGATACTTGCAAAACAAATTGTAAATGGTCCAAAAGGGCCATTTAAATTTGGTCTTCTAAATTGTCAAAACCAATTTTATTAAATTGCTAATATTCCCAAGGGCCTATATATACAAATCAAGCCACTCGATTTAGTTTTGTATTCTACTGTTGAATTAAAAAATGAGTCAGGTTTCATGGCACGGCGTCAGCCAGTTCAGCAAGCCGTGGCATGCAGTAAGCTCACGTGAGCTTCTTCAGACAATTGCCGGTGGCTCCCCCTGATCCGAATGCGGCGACCACTCCATCTAGTTTAGAAGCCATTTTTTCAGATTTTGCTGCCGGTTATATCTGACATTCAGTTCATTGGAGTTCATGGCAAATTGGTTCGTTGCAAAATATGCACATGGCTCCTTTTTTGCAGTTTAAAGTTTCTTTTCTTGCATTTTTATATTCCTTAAGAACCTCACTATGTGATCATGTGCGGAAAAAGAGTACTGAAAAATGAATAAAAAGTGTTCAAAACTATGTATTTTGCAGCGAAGTTCTTGCTCCGGGTGCACTATTGTCCACGGTGCTCTGTCTGATGTCGGATGTGTGCAGGTAAGTTGGGTCATGTGAGCAGCACTCCAGGACCTGAGAGGACTAAATGCGTGCAGTTCTGTGGCACGTGGGAATTTGGTTTCGTCAGTGCGGTTGCCTTTGTAAGAAAATGTATGTGCATGTTGAGAAATTTCGTATTATGGTTGCTCATAAGCTCACTCTCCACCCAGCCCACGTGCAGTTCGCTCGATGTGTTCGTGCGGTGCAGAGTGCATCTTGGTGCAGTACTCTCTGTCGGTCTTAGCAGAATAACAGCACCACAGAAAGTGCAGTGCCCTCTTCGTTGGTTTTGTATAAACCCGTGCAGTACTCTTTGTCAACATTGCAGTGTGGTTTACCCTCTTATGTAGTTCCTGTCGACCTGTCTAAAAGATAATGAGTATGAAAAAGACAACAGAAATTCACGTGCTTCATTTTCGATAGTGTCGTGGTTTTCTGACTCCCAACACGAAATGCACTTACTCTTAACATGGAAGTGCAGAAATTTTTTATAAAATGTTAAAATAAAGTAAATAAAATATGGCTCACAAAAGAAACATGCATTGCGGTTTTCTGTCAAAAAGCAGTGCGCTCTTCTATCCGATACAGTATACGCGTCGATTTTGATGTCGCGAAAAACACAGCATCCGCATTTTGGTAAAACCAAACTTGCTCTTAAACCATAAGGAATTAGAGAGAGTGGTCTATATGAAAAAGATGTGTCTCGATGATATCTTTCCAACACCGTATAATTTGCTTCGTTCGGACGAGCGGTTTGGAAAAAATTTACGAAAATACGCTCGCTGCAACTCATAGGCAGCGGCAACGTTTTTAAAATTCGTTTAAAACCGTATGTAATCTCAACATATGAGAGTTGCGCATATTCTACAGATTTTTAACGCCGTATTATACGCCTCATTCCGAGGAACGGTTTAAAAATTGCAGCAAAAACAGTCCCAAAAAAAAAATAGAATTCTGTTTTTTAGTAAATTTGAAATTATTCTCAAATCGTAAGGAAATAGAGAGAGTAATCTACATGAAAACGATGCGTCTCGATAATATCTTTCCAACGCCATATCATTTGCTTCATTCCAACGAGTGGTTTAGAAACAATCGTGAAATTACACTCGCTGCAGCCCGTCATGCACTCACCATTTTCGAAACTGCCCTCAAACCGCGAGGAATCGCGACAAATGTTCAACATGACAGAGTTGGGGATTTTCCGTAGAAATCCAACGGTATATTATATGCCTCATTTCGACTAACGGTTTAAAAACTGGGACCTAAACGGTGTCAAAAAAACGTGTGCAGTTTTTTCTGATGACATTGTAGTATTTCGTTTGATAAGGATGTAGTGCACTAACGTTGAGCGTGCAGTTGGGAATTGTGTGCAGAATAATTATTCTTCTAGTATTAGCAGAATAGACGGGCTATATATATATATATATAGGACGACCGTTTGGGGCACCTAGGTGCCCAGGCTTCTTGTCTTTCCACCACTAGATTGCATTTAGATGCGTCCTGTCATAACGAATGGATTATTTATTTAGAAACCATTAATGGAAAAATATGACATAATCACTAATTGGATGCCATAATAATGGCCCTCCATACCATGTATGGCAACGTTCCATGTTGAGACATAATAAGAGAAAATAATCAATAATTAAGGTTCCATGTTTCATGTATAGAAGGTACGTGATATTTGTTAGTACTAGAGAAAACTATTTGTAATTATATGCGTGCGTACTTTTATTGAAGTACTAGCACATACACATGGGTATCTTTAGTATATGTATATTTTAATTAGATACAATACCCTATATATATACATTCGTTGGATATCTACAAGATAGTATTTAGTCCACATTTACTTTAGGTATATATTTAACTAGGTATAATACTCGGATATGTGTATATTTTCATTTGGTATAATACGTTGGGTATGTTAATATGTTCAATAAATATAATACATATGTTATGTGTATATTTTTAATAGATAAAATTATATGTGTATTTTTAATAGGTACAAATAATATGTCAATATTTTTAGTAGGTATAACACCTGTGGTATGTGAATTTTTTTACTAGGTATAACACCTGCGGTATGTGTATTTTTTCATTAGGCATAACACCACGGGTTTGTCTATATTCATTAAATATAATGCCCTAGGTACCTATTTATTTTTCATTACGTATAACACCCGAGGTATGTGTGTGTGTATTTATTAGGTATAATACTTCATGTGTGTGTATATTTTTGTTAGGCATATCATCAACGCATATATTTGTATTAAGTATAATATCTAACAACTAGTGTCGTGGTCTAATTTCATGTACAAGTGTATATTGTAATAACTAGTGTCGCGTCTAATAATATGTACGTGTGCGTATGATGAATTTTGATTTTGCATGCGTGGGAGTCTCCTCCAAATAGAGCAGGTACATAAATTTGAAAATAAATTATAGATGCTCCAAGCATGCAAATGCATTAGGAAACACTAATGCATTATGTTTCCAATTAAATGCATTAGCGGGTTGGACCTGAACAAGGTACCCAGGCACCTAGGTGCCTTAAACATTTTACCTATATATATATACATATATACACACACACATATATATATATATATATGTATGTATGTATATATTGATCGGAGGGAGTATAAAAGATAAGTTTTAGTGGACATATAAGAGTAATAAACAAAGGAGAGAATAAAGAGCACGAGACAATTTTTTATTAATCTTCAAGCGTAAGAAGAGATGGCCTAAAATACATTTTATAGAATCCTTTTATTGAGATTTTTCTCATGACTTGGTGTAAATTTCAAACATTAGTTCAACTTACAAGTAATGCTTTGGTACAAAAAAATAAAAAATTATGTTCTTTAAGATCAGATTAGTCATACAAAAACGTAGCAAAAGTATTGTATGCATGCTTCTTAATGTATTACTGATAAATTTCTACTAGACTTCGTTATGCGGCTCTTTACGGTGGACGGACACAATTCAAATGTTATTGGGCCATGCTGACGGGAAGTAAACACGTCAAAAATTATTATTTTTTGGCGTGCAAGGCAGGAGCACTGCCGATTTTCATTAAGAGAGAAAAAAAAGAACAAAGTAATCATGTTTATAAGGAAAACTAGGTCAAAAAACCTTACAACACACGATTAAAACAAAGGACAATCATGCAACAATCCAACGACATCGACAACTCAAACTCCATCACCAACACGTGAATTATCTCTGCTGTTGCAAGGCACGGACATATTTGTTAGTAGCTCTAAAATATCAAACTACTTCCTCCGTTCCTAAATGTAACTATTTTTATGAATTACACTATGAACTATATATGAAGTATATAAACATATTTTAAAGTATAGATTCACTCATTTTGTTTTATATGTAGTCCTAATGAAATCTCTAAAAGACTTAGATTCACTTATTTTGCTTTATATGTAGTCCTAGTAGAATCTCTAGAAACACTTGCATTTAGAAACGGGGAAGTATATAGAAAGACAAGGTCTCCTGAGCCACTCCTGACTTCCCGGGGAACTGCAGCAGTGCACTGGTAGCTCGTGTTAACTACTTAAATAACTGCACTTTGTAACAGCATCATTAGACAAGTCGATTGGTACAACATTCAAAAGAGCTGCAGAGGAACAGATATGAAGCAGTGCAGAATAAATCCACTGTAATCAACTTAACATATCTAAGAAATATCTTGCCACAGCAATTTCCATAGACCCTTCTTTCACTATAATCCTATTTCATGACATCACTTCAACCAAGGGCAATGGGCTAGAGTTTAATTACAAATAAACACATGTTGAGAAGAAAAAGGACGAAAATAAAATACTACTTTCCTGTTCGCTCCTGTTATTGCGGCATTGAGTGGCTAACACAACACAGCGCCAATTACATGATATATTTATCTAAGACGATGCTACTAGATAACATCATCTGAAGGATGAGCCAGGGTTTAGGACCAACAGCAAGATGTTGAAAACCCCTCCCCTTCACTGAAACATTTTGATCTATAAGGCTATACAAGAAACTCATGTATCGACAAAAGCTTTGCGGCACAACACAACCAATTTCTCGTACAAAGTTCTGCTGACTGAAGGCAAATGTGCATGGCACAGCTAGTAGAGAAGATCAGCAAGCTCGAAGAATCTGCATTTAATGATTTTAGTAAGTTATAGAATGTGCATTTGGTAGAGAATATTCTGAAAACAAAAATATGCTCAATTTACCGCAGAGGCAGCATTTTTGTTTTGCACAGTCAACATGACAGCATCAAGAAAAGCCTTTGCAGCTTCAGCCTCAGCTTCTGCAGCTTCTGCAGCCCTTGCTGCTTCTTCAGCCTCCGCATTGGCAACTTCTGCCTCAGCAACTGCCTTGGCAGCAAATGCTGCTGCCTCTTCCTTATTCATGTGTGTCATCATATCCAGTTCAGCATCCACTTGAGGCTTAGTTAGTTGTCTAAAACTAATATTTCGTTTGTCATCTTCGGTTGAGTGCACCTTGGTGCTCCTTCCACCTAACGAGACTAAACTTGGTGCAACCCTGTATTTTTGGTTGGCCTGTAATAAAACCATGATTAAAATAGAAGCAACTTAAAATGTGCGTTTTTATTGTAGTTCAATAGATGATAGACCAAATATTCACGCACAAGTGCATGCACACACAAAGTACCTTCGTCAATTTTCCGGTAGCAACCAGTGCCTTCAATTTTGTAGATAGTAAGCGTTGAAAATCAGTAGGTGGCCAGTATTGCTCCTACATATAGAGATAAGTCTTATTAGAGTCATCTGCAAAATCACTAAAGAAGATTGCTTCAGTGCATATTCAACAGAGATGCCACGGATTCCCATGAAGAACAAGATAAACATTTCAATAAAAGCAAATAACAAAGAAAGGAAATATTGACTGTCAGAACAAATTTGGTGTACCTCAAAACTCAAGCAAATACTCCCTCCGTCTCAAAATAACTGTCTCAACTTTGTACTAGAGCTAGTACAAAGTTGTACTAAGCTTAAGACACTTATTTTGAGACGGAGGGAGTAGTATCGATCGAGGAAATAAAGGAAGATATTAGGGAGTGGCTACAATTACCTCAATGTATGAAGCGATGGCCGTTTTATTTGATCCCGAAGACTCCTTAAGCTTCTTTATAGCTTCTAATATGAGATCATCAAGCCTATATGACCAAACAATTCAGAATAATGTTAAGAATGCTCAGAGGTGGTACTCACATAAAGTAAACAATGGCTAATAAGCAATATCTGGATGGTTTCCTCAACTTGAAGCATTACCTCAGTTCAGTATCAATTAAGAAAAGGTTAACTGAATAGATCCCACTGCAATTTTCATGTACTGGACAAATGTCACTCAAATTTCCATCTTCTGAAAAATATCACAGGACCTTCCAGGTACATCTATAGATGCCACTATAGCCACTTAAGAACAAGTATTATCAAATAATAGAGCCCGTATTTGTTCCATATTTTCTCATGCAAACAAATGCCCATGCCTCATCAGCTCAAAAGAAGAAAAGAAATCCCTAAATAACTCCCCATCTCTCCATTCTTCTGCCGCTGGCGCCCTACTGGGTATCTTCGGGTGCCGCCGCCCTCCCGGCCTCCTTTCTAGTACTCCGCCAATCTTGTGATGTGACGGTCGTTTAGTTCTTCGCACAGAGGATTTTGCCCCCATGGATTTCGGGCTCGCCATGTTCACCTCGACAGTATTGGAGAAGGACAACTTCGGGTCGGGCTCCTCGACCATCTGGGATAGCATGATGAGGCTCCTACAGGCAGCACCGCGCGCACTTCCATGGTCTCCATGGCCCTCAGGTAGAGGCACTGTGCTGCCAAGGCAGCCTGCATCCTCGCCTCGTCGGAGTTGGTCGGGTCCAGCAGGCAGTGCCCGACGGCCCGCAACTCCGGCTGGAATAGCTCACAGGGCAGCAGCATCTACCGACATTTCTCCTTGTCGCCTCAGATGCAGGCGATGAAACCATGCGGTGTGTGTCACTGCATGCTCCGCCAAACATGCGAAGCAGAACTCGCTGAAGTCCATCTTAGTAGAGAGCGCATGAGCGCGAGCTTGCCATGGTACAGCTCCAACAATGAGTCGGTGATGTGAGCGCAACACATGGCGTCGTGCGGCTCCAGCGTGGGAGAGCTTGGCAACGTCAGGCTCGAGATCGGCAGCGGCCTTGGTTGGCTTGGCTGCAGGCGCCACCTGAGTGTCGTGGTACACATTGGGCCATAGTGGGAATTGTGGCCAGCATTTGAGCCCACCATGCCGAGGCATCCCATGACGACATGGGCGACGTTGTCAACGTGTGGGAGTGCGGACCAGGTCATGCTGCTGGGTGCGAACTGCGGGAAGCTGCGGGAGAAGAGAAGCGGGCGGCACATCGATTTGGGTCAAGCTGATGGGGCAGGGGCATTTGTGTCCTTGGAACAGACAACACGAAATAGGGGTTCGGTATTTGACCGTATATGTGCTTAAGTAGCTATAATGGCATATGTAGCTGCATTGAAAGTCCTGATGGCATTTTTCACTAAAATTGCAGGGGCATAATAATATGCAAAGAACTTTACAGCTGTGAAAAGATATTGACTCTTCATAGCAAGTCAACTTAAACATAGTAGAGAATTGCACAATGCACACAGTACTGTCGGCGCGTTGTTAAATATACAGTACTGTCTGAGTTTCTTAATTGGGGGGTGGGGGGGGTGGGGGTGGGGGGGGGGGGGTAAATCTTTCTGCACTGCCTTGTTTTTTTGTGTGTGGCGCATTAGATCCGCCGCGTGGTTATGTCAACCATGCATCATTCCAAATTTCCAACTGGATTTATTTCAGGAAATGGTGAAGCGAGGTTCACGCATAAGACTTCCAGCAAATGAACAGTTACCGTACACCTGACTAAAAGCTCAATTATAGATAGAGAGGAAAAATATATTTTAAATGCCTATAGCACAGAATATGCATCCACCACATAATAATACATCAAGCTACCCTAAAAATGGCTTTTCTAAATATATTGAACTACATGCACGGCATGTTATATGTAGCTATGCTACCAAAAGTATATATTACTCCCTCCGTTCACAAATATAAGATGTTCTACTCCCTCCAATCTATATTATTTGTCGCACAAACGGGTATCTAGCACTGAAATACGTCTAGATACATCCGTTTGCGCAACAAGTAATACGGATCAGAGGTAGTAACTATTTTTTGAATCGGATGTACATAGACACGTTTTAGTGTGTTTGTTCACTCATTTCATTCCGTATGTAGCCCATATTGAAATATCCAAAACATCTTATATTTGTGAACAGAAGCAGTACTTATTTAACCAGTGTTAAAATTTATTAATTTATGTCTGGACTTACAAAACCCACTGCCCAACTGGTGCACTAAGAGGCAATAAATCTCACATGTCCATGTAGATGGGTTCCATATCTGCATGGTCTCTGGTTGTAATCATGCCATCAATTTAGATTCTCTTATGGATGGTCATTCTAATACTGTTGTCATCAATCCGGTAATAACAGAAACTCCCACGCGCCTGTCTCCTAAACCCTCAAGTGGGCCGACTCAGGGGAGCGAACCCTAGCCAGCACTAGGGGCTCGCCTTCTTCCCCTGCCACCGCTGGTGGAAGCTGCCCACTGGCCACAAGTGCCTGCACGACCTCGGTTCCTCCAATTCCAGGTAGCTGCTCCCTTGCCTCCTCAGCCTCAGTCTTGGCACCGAGAGCGCAGTGGCCTCATCTAGCAAGACAGAGGGCTGGCAAGAGTTTTAGCGGCGAGAGATGGCGGCTTGGGGTGTTAGCTGCATCCCTCCTTGCCTGCATGTCAGGAGCTAGAATTGGTCCATCAGGTTGAGGGTCTGGCGATGACAGTGCCCACCTCCAAAGCTTGTGGGATTCCATGGAAGCCAGTGCGGTGGCATGGTAGCTGCATTGGCATAGTAAGGGTGGTGGTGCCTCATCTATGCTAAAACATGTCCTAAGGCCAAAGTTTGGCACGGTTAGTGACACAAAGTTTGGCACAGCGGTGAGCAATGATCGACCCTTCTTGTGCTTGCTCAACTAGCATTGTTAGCCTCGCATTGCACGGGCACGTGGCTTCGGTCCGTGGATGGCGTTGTGGGTTTGCTTCTAATATTGGCTTCGCTCGGCGGCAAAAGGTAGGGTTATTTTTCATTTTTGCAGTGAAGTTTAAATCACAAGATCAAGGAGTGACGAGTGATGTGAGTGATGTTTCCTGGACCACCTCGACGATGGTTCCGCAACAATGTGTGTCAAATCTTTTCATTGGTGACAAGGCCAGACAGAGTGCCCTGTTGTCGATGGCTATGTGTGTTATGCAGGTTTTCATCTCATTTTACTTTAATTAACCAGGCAACTCTCTTCTGCGTATTTAATAGAGTAAGGCCTTTTGACTCTTGTACAAAATTTGGTAATGATAGGACACTATGACCTTTTCATAATTAACCAAGTCAAGAGAAAATATCATATCATTAAATCGAGTTGTCACAAGAAAATCATGTGATCTAAATATATATCTCAATTTTCTACATGTGTTCAAATGTGAAGCCCTGGACTAGCTGTCTCAAAGATAGGTGACAGGTCAGCAACTCAAAAATAGTATGCATAGAATTTCCATTCCAATCAACTTATATGAACCTAAATGACTAGGGGTCAGCAGCTATCAATTTACATTGATAGAACCATTTTGAAAAGGCAAAACAAATACGCAATTGATAATAATAAATTTAGTATGGAACGAGTATATTTATACACTAACCTAGCAACTGACTTCTCTGAACTGAATTCATGCTGGCTGGGTTCAACAACCATTGCCAATGGTTTTGAATCAATGACTGTATCATGAACATTGTCCAGATTATCTGCATCAACGTCCATTGGTTCAGTGTTAACCTTGGGAACACGCTTGCCTTGTTTCAATGCCATTCTTGCCTTTTCTCTTGAGCCATATCCTCCAGCAGTGACACTCAAGTTGCGCCACTTGTCCTGCACAATCGGACCAGACCAATCATAATAAGCTTCATTTCACATTCAATGATATAAAGACACATACTTGTTCCTGGAAACTCAAGACTATGGCAACAGGCAGCTAGATGACCATTGCAACTGTTTACTCAAACTGCTACGCAACTTAGTTTCTTAGTCAAAAGTTAATGAGACCAATAAAATTTGACCCATTTTAATCATCAGTTGCATCTCAAAGAACTAAGTACTATTTATCAAACAATATAGCAAAATCAGCCACACCAGAAGATGAAACAAACGTCAGACAATTTAAAGCCAACTCGTTTCATCATGATAACAATCCTTAACTTTCCTTAGAATAAAAAATATTATGAAATAAGTTCTAATGGAGAAACTTCCAGAGTAATGTCGGATCCTGAGACCAAGGTGAACAATGTATCTATCAAGAATTAATGGGGCAACTTATAGCATATATGGTATCTTCAGATACATTTCAGTTCATCACTGCACCAGTTGAGCACAGGGGAGATTTCTCTTGCTGATCCGTCCAATATCGTGATAATTGTCCCACAGAGAAACATTTCCAATTGGTTAGCCAATATGAACATGAACCCCCTAAATCCCGATCTGGTACGAAAGCCACAATCATCAACCAAAATAGAGGCGAGATTTCCTGCTCTTCCCAACCGATCGCCCACACCCGTCGCCACAATTTTCAGGCGCAAAAGAGCAACCATGCCCGCGCCGATCCGATCGGAAAGGGGGGGGGGGGGGGGGGGGGGGCAATAGTCTCCGCGACCCACCTTGAGGTCAACATTGGATCGGAGGTGAAGGACGGCGCTGAAGTCCGTGTCGCGGAGGATGGTCCGCCACTTTCCCGGCCCGTGCTTGGCAACGCCGGCCTTGAGCGCGGCTTCCTCCTCCGACGTCCACCTCTGCTTCGGCGCACCCATCCCACGCACTTAGAGCACCGCGGCGCGGCCAGAAACCGCGCCCCCGCAACAACCAACCCCCAAGGGTCTCGTCTTGCCTTCCCTCCTCTAGGGCAGCGGTGTTATTGATGGGGGCAATTCGATGGATTCGTCCAGCAATTGGGCGGAAGATCCGATGGTACGAGGGTCAGGACGCGATCGGGGCGCGGTGAGTAGGCGTAAGATTGCACCGGAGATCGGGAGGCGGAGGGGTTCTAGGCGAGGGTGGCATGAGATGAGGAGGAGGAAGAGAGGTGGGAGGCAGCCATCGTCAAGGCTTTGGAGCTGGAGGTTATAAACGGAAGGGGATTAATTGCTGTGTCTCCATTTTTTTAGGAAATTGGATTTTTTTTAGAATAAGGGAATAGGAAATAATTGGTGTCGCGTACTGGAGGTCTGGAGCTCGTTGCTGTTGGTCCGAGCGGCTGATCTGTGTTTATGTGGTACCCACGATAGTTGGAGAAGAATCCCATGGTTACACAGCTGAGTAAAAACTAAGCTTCCATTAGCATTTATGCTCTTATATAGCGTATACAAAAAAGATAAGTACATAAATTAAAATGGGCTTTAACTTTGTTATGTTTGGGTCAAATATTTATCTTTTTTGTGTAGCATGCAAACAGTCGAATTATCTGATAAAACTTTTTACACACTTAACTACCATGTATATGTGTTTGTACAAAAAAATTAATATTTTTTAAAGCTTTTAAGTATATACCTTTATTTTTGTATACCGGGTTCACTGGAGTGCGGTCTTTGCAACATCGCTCTTAATCTAATGTACGGTGGCCGACGCCTGTAAAAAAATGTACGATGGCCAGTGTATGTATGCAGGAAAAAATGATCGAGCCGGCGGTGAACGGGACGAGAAACGTGATCAACACCGCGGTGGAGGTGGGCGGCATCCGGCATGTGGTAATGACATCGTCGATCGGTGATGTGTACATAGATGATGGATCCTCGCCGCGGCCCCGACGAGACATGTTGGAGCGACCTTGAGTTCTACAAGAACACAAAGGTCAGCCTTATTTATATTAACTCTCGCTCGTGTTAGAAGCACTATGTGTAAACGATGATGTGCATCTAACAAGTGGACGTGCGAAGACGGTGGCCGAGCAGGCGACATGGGAACTCGGCAACCAGAGAAAGCTCCACTTCGTGCTGATCAACCCATCTCTAGTGTTGATAGAGTAGTACCACGTCCATGCACTGCATGCACGACGCCCACGTCCAACCACCTCCTTCCTATACTCTAGTCTTATCCTCTTAGCTAGATAGTAGAATGTTCGTGCGTTGTCACGGGTATTTTATCCTTTTCTTTAATTATCTCTATATGAATACAATGCATATCAAATTTCATATGTATATATTTTTTTTAATTGCACCTATAAATATATGCATATCAAATTTTGAATGTGTATAAAAAACATGGTTTTGCAACAATCGAAAAGCAAATGAAATTCATTTCGCTTGCAATATAACTCAAAGATGTATACATGGAGATCCATGGTCCAAATAATTATATCGTACAAATTAAGATCTAATTGATACTCTTAAGTAATTTCCATCCAAGCTCTAGAATGTTGTTTTAGGCTTCATTTGCATGGTACTTCAACAAGTACAAAAAGAAATTCTTAACTCATAACCATCCTTCACAAAAAATATATATAATAACGAACCAAGACGTGATTAGATCACTAGGAGGACATTGGGTCTCCTATCCATCAGAGTTCAAGTCCTAGACTTGATATTGGTGCTCGTATTTTTCTAGACTGGTTCTAGGCCTTTCGGCGATGTGCATTCAATGGGAATGGAATAGACATTCTTGTTGACTACGAATGTGTTCACTGATGACTTCGTCAATCTCAAGATGATATGTCGGTTCAGTCTCTCATAGGGGTAGTCTCTCTCTCTCCCTCTCTCTCTCTCTCTCTCTCACACACACACAGTCCCACAACTCAAACCTTAGTTCAACGGTTGTAATATATATCCTCAAAGCTTAAACATTAATGAGAAATCCAGAGCCGAACCTACTGTTTCAGAGTCCCTTGTGCGAACTCTTCTATTCCACTCTCCGCTCTGCGTCCTCGCCTCACCACGACCCGGCAATGACGCACATTCTTGATCATCGTTGCAAGCTACGGCATTCACTACTTGCCCGACGGGGACTTAGACGGAAGAACCAATGACGAGATTGCTACAATGACTATTCATTAGTTGCACGTCTTTGGGGTCTTGGATAACATCCCCAATCATCTAGCACTTTTCTATGCTACACATACACAACTTTCAGAAGTAAAGATGCCTTCACAAGAAATTTACCAAAGCTTCCTCTGATTCTAACGTCATCCACAACATGTAATCGATATAATTACCTAGCACAAATACATTCCCAAGCATATAGAAGCACAATGATCCACTAAGTTATGAAAACATATATACAACCATAATGAAGAACATCTCTGATAACCATATGTGATAAAGTAAATCTTGACCGTTGGTCAAACCACAATGACCAAAAGAATAACTCTCAAACTCCCAAATCAAACCCCGATGTATAGAAGGTATAAGATATACTAAGTTCTCCAAACATGGTGCTAATAAGATAATATGTATGAGATTTGTATAGTGAAGAAAGTTATGGTGCTACTCCCAAAATTCACATGCATGTTGTCCTTAGGGTTTACCTAAAAACATTAAATCAACAAGGGTGGGTATGAAGACTCGGCAAGCACATAAAGGAATAATAAACAATGCACAAGTCAATACAAGAGAGACGAGCATTTTCCCTCCACATCTTTCAGTTTCTCCATATCGTCACTATTTTTTTCGCTGTGCTAAGTTCATTTTCGAATAACGAATTTTTCTTTTATATTGATTTGACTATATTATGTGGAAGCAAGAGAAAACTGGTTCAACAAAAGTAACTAAGTAAGAATCAGCAAAAGCATCAATGCTAGCATCGGTCAACATGTCCAAAAAGGTCACCATAATTCATATCCACAAGAGGACATTGCACAACATATAGAACATTTAACAGAAAAACTATTACATCAAGCATAAAGCGATAGTAGTGCCATGAATAAACCTTAGAATGAACCAAGATATATATGGGGAAAATATTATGAGTTAAGATCATGCACACTGACTAAAGTATTAAGAAAGCTTGAAATTAATCACATGAATGCATGAAGTACCCGGTTAGTAAACAAATCTGACATCTCAAAAATATACACTCCATCTAAAACATTAAAGAAAGAAAAAAAACGCCTAAGAAGCAAACTGAAAATGGAGGCAAACCAAACATATTTCTGATAAAAATATTAAAGATAGAGGATACCTCAAAAACCTTTGTATTAGAGTTCTGTTTTTCTTGTTTTGCTTTCAGAATCATGTTACTGCGCAACATAGATATCTCTCTCAAAGAATCATCCAATTGCCTCTAGAGAATCATTCATAGAGCATCAAATACAGGATAACAACCATAACAGAAATGTTCAGAAAACCAAGTAATTTGCAAGTGCGAAAAATATGTGTCCTTATACTGGTAGGAACAAGCATAACTGTCTCAAATCTACGACATGAAGGGTAGAACATGCAAAATAAAGGGGTCACATTAAACACAAAAGGAATGAAGGCAGAGAAAAACATACCCGCATTCTCCTTTCGAGTGTAAGTCATGAAGTAAGATCATCCAACTTCTTCTCAAGTTTATCTTCACCTCCCGGAGTGCACCAGCTTCATTTGTGGTCTGAAGAAGCAATCATAGAATAAGAATACTCCCTATGGACACCAATAAAACAAAAAGCTTATAGTAACGTTCATAGAAGAAATCAAATATAACATTAGAGAGATGTTTTTCATGACACTAAATACAGGTTTATCTTGTGAATTATGCATAATAAAATTCTTTCTATACACAGATTTATGGTAACATCCTCGGAGAAAAAAAAGAATGCATTGTAACATTTTGATTAGTGGCAGTTACTCTGTCTTGATGTAATTGATATGTCTAACTCTTTTGTAGTGACCAATTCACCCTCATACTTAGCTAAAAATATTATTTACTCATCCCTGAAAACAAAACAAGCATATGCTCATAGGATAAAGTTTGTTCTTGTCATGTTTTGGAAGCTCTATAATCAAACCAAAATGAATTTAAAATATATTATTGGAATTTGGTCTTTTTTGCTCTGAGAACTTTGGTTTTGTACAGAAATAAGATTTACACCAAGTTGCAGGTTTGTTATTTAAAAAAAACTAATATATGTTTGCTAAAGTCTTTTTATCTGCTTGAAAATCAAGGATATCCCTGTAGGTGGAACACTTACCAATGATGTGCTCTGGAATTCAGGGCTGAAAAACTCGAAAACATGTGCAACAAGATAAATCAAATCAGATCGGAGACCAAAGTATCTTACAATTCAGGTATTAGGACTTCAATCACCAAATGTCGTGTGAACTCATTAACCTGACCCCATGAACGTGAATGATAAGAAAGTTACCTCAATACTTTGATGCTAGATTGAAGAAAGATATGTCGATGCTGTCAAGAAACCTCATAGTGCAAAATAAATCACCAAAATTTACTATGCACATCCATTCACATATCCAACCAGCAGAACATGAGTAGAATATAAGAAGAGAGGTCAAACACAAGTTTATCTTAGGTGATGAAGGATCCTAGGCACTACACCGATGCAGCGCTATGCAGGGGCATCCACGTCTCCTGACCTGCCGCCATCGACCTACATGGATGGTGAGCTATCTCAAAAACAATAAATATACACATTACAATTATGCTTCAAGTAATGTGCAGGAAGGAAATATAATGTTTTCAAAAGTCTCTACTATGATCAGGAACCTGCGCTCAATTCTGTAGAGGAAGGCTCGCTCCATCAATCAGCCGTGAACACCACCGGCCATCGGGATGCTCTGAACTGCGGAGGAGAGACGAGTAATTGAGAGAAACATATTTTATAAGTAAGTGTCTCAACTGTGTCTGCCGTTGCTTGCCTGATTAAATCACATGGTCATAAAATCTGGGTGTCTGACACCTAGTGTATGGCTGAAGAGCTTGAACCTTTCTTGTAATGCCCCAAGTGTAGACTTTCCTTTCTTGTAACCTTCCATGTGGGGCCACCTTGTCAGAGATCTTGAGGATATCTTTCGTGCTTTGAATCCATGTGTGTTCCCTAGTGCTTACTTCCCTTGCATGCATGAATTGCATATGATCCCTTGCCTTATTTACGTTTGCATGCCATGATCATGTTGCATTTGAGTCTAATGGGAGTAGTGTTGTGGTGTTGTGAGTGCATGTGATCTTGCTAGGATTAGGTGGTGGTTTTGCACTACCTTGTGATGCATGTGATATTGGTGTGTGTGAAGTAGGAGTGAGTGCTAGTCTTTTAAGCTCTTGCTTTCAAACTCCTTTTCCCTCCTATGTTTAGTCTTGCCAAAATTTCTTCTTCCCTAAGGTGATTCTAAAATGTCTAGTGGGTAGATTAAATGTGCTTATGAGGGGGTGCAATTTTACTGATTTGACTCTTTGATTTTAGTGGTGCAAATAAATTCAAAACAGTAGCTTAAATTACTGTTTTGCATTAATTTCAAACATCTCCAAATATTGCATTCCTATTTTTTTCCTATTGGGCTATTATTTCTTATGTCTAGTAGGATTTTTCCTTTTAATTTTTAACCCAGTAATTTTCTTGGGTAATATTTTTCTTCCCTGGAAGCATTCTTTCTCTGCAGTTCTATTTGGTTAAACTTCCCGTGTAGCTATTCTTTCCCTGGCCCACTGAGCCTTCTCCCGTGATGGCCCAGTTAGACTCCACCCCTGGCGATAATAGAGCCCACTGGCGAGCGCTCCTTCTTCCTCCCGACGTCACCTCCTGTACGACGCGCGCTCAACCTCCCGATCGCTCTCTTCGTGATCCAGCGGCTCGAGCTCGCCTCCCGAGGCGTTAAAAGGAGCCCGAGCCCTCCTCCTCCGCCCTAGGGTTCCCTCTCCTTTCCTCCCCAGCGCCGCCAGTTTCCCTAGTGCCCTCGTTCTTCCCTGGTAAGTCCTGAGAGAGAGCAGAGAGAGAGGGTGCAGCGCCTCCTCCGTCAAACCGCCGATCCGCCGTCTCCGGCACTGGGCGCCATGTCTGGGGGCTCGGGGCGGCTCCCCGCGTCCCATTCCCGGCGCTAGGACCCCGAGGAGCGCCCCCCCCCGTCGAGCTCGTCCCCGTCTTCGGGGCGAACCGGGCGAACTGCGCGGCTCCTCTTCTTCGCCTCCGGCGTCCTCCGCCCCGACGGCGCCCCCTCTTCTCCCCAAGGTGAGGCCCGCCGCCCAGTGCTTCCTCCTCCTCAGTCCGGTCCCGATCCGCGGCGAGGTCGTCGTCTTCTCTGCCGGCGTTCGTCAGGGCGCTGTTGTTGGGTGTACGTGCAGAGTACGAGAGTTAGTGTTGCTGTTAGAGGTAGGGGTGGTAACAGGGGCTTCCTCCTTCCCTCGACGGTAGCGCGTGACCAGAGGGACCCCCCCCTCGTCGCCGCCAGCGCCGCTTAGCATCACCGACCGTGCAGCGTAGCGACGCAGGCAGGGCTGCCCGTCAGGTTCCCTGCCGCGTGCTCCCAGGCGGGCAGGGTTCCGGCAGTTGCAGCTCCGGCAAGCCAAGCGGAGCCCTTTACCCGCGCTCAGGGCAAAAATGAGTCCCCCGAGAGTCCCGCGGGCCCCGCCGTTGGTTTTCCCCGCCGGTGGTGGCCGGGAGTGGTGCCGCCAGCGTCCTCCGGTCTGGCCGCCGGCGGGATGCTTCTCGTGAGAGGCGTGTTCGTCTGTTTTACCTTCTAGTGTTAGTCAGACTCCGGTTCGTAGCCTGATGGTAGTGTCTCTCGGTCGCATGCATGCGCCTGTTGAGAGGTCTAGGGATCGAGTCCCCCCCTCGGCGCCTTTTTGTTTGTTTTCCTTGATTATTTCGGGTCATGGCAGTGCAGGCAGCTTACCTTGCATATCTCCCTTCCCCTGTCAACAAGTAGCACCGTAGCGCCGTGGCGTGGGTGTGTGGTGCTGGACACCAGGGAACTGGGTTCGAATCCCAGCAGCCCTGTTTCTTTTTTATTTTTTTATTTTTTTTGCATTCTTTTCTTTTTCCTGCCTACTCATTTCCTATTTTCCTAACTCCTACACTTGTGTCTTATCAGTTTTGTTCCCTGTTGTTTTTTTTATTTTAAAAACTCCTACGCAGTGGTGATTGCTCCTGTTCCTGCTAGAATAGTGGTATAGATTTAGTTGTGAGAATGTTTTACATGCTAGGGGTGTTAAATAGTTTTGCTAGCCGGTGATGGTTATAGTGGTTGTACCTTGGTGATGAGGAGCCAACCTTGATTTGGGCATGATGCTAGATGCCTTGTTAAATATGGGTGTAGTGTTTGGAGGTGATTAGTTGCCCTAGCTATTCTTGCAAAGCCCTAGCTTGTGAACCTTGGTGTGGTCTAAGGGATATTGTAGTTTTGTTAGCTTGCTTTGATATAGTAGGGTGAGGGTGCCTCCCCCTCATCACATGTCTTGAGGTGAGGAGTAGCACTAGATAGCTATTTATGTTAGCATGTGAGGGTGTGGATTGTTGTGGTAGTTTGCATATTGTTGGTGACATGAATACTAGGAAGATCCTAGTGGTGCTTGTGAGAGTGTGCACCATCACATGCCCATATGTGGAAGGTGTGCATACTCTCTTGTTAGTTAAAGATTCCTTATGTGTGAGCTTGATGCTAGTGCTTGAGAGGAATTGTGTGTGTTGGAGTTGTTGATGTGCATGACACAAACATGGGGTTCAAACCCCCATGTCACTTTGTCATTGTGCACATGAAACTCTCCATGTGTTGTCATCTTAGAAGAATACCTTATGGGTTTGCATTTCATGTTGTTGAAAGTTTGGGCTTTGTCTCCATGGTATAGATGGAGCCCAAAGGCATGGATCTTGGTGTGTTAGTTGTAGGGGTTGTGCTCAATACCATAGTGGTGTCAAACACCTCTTGGGAATTTGTGTGTGCAAACTATGCCTAGACAAAGTGGGCATGTGGCTGGAGAATTCCAGAATTTTGAACTCTGAAAATTTCACTAAGTCTGGAATGCTGAAAACATTTTCTTCCCCTGTAGATAAGGTTGTGCTGGTCATTATGTTGAGAACTGGACTTAGTTCAGTGCTAGTGTTTTGAACCTGGTATGTTTGTGAAGCTTCCTGTCAATTTTCAAGTCATTTGGAGTCTAGTAGATTGTGTTTTGATTGCTGTAAAAAAGCTTCAGAACAGAAACAGAAACTCAGGTGCAGGAATTTTCACTAAGTCCCTGAGAACTGATGGTTTTGGGAAAGTTTGTGGCCTTGTATCTTCTAGAGTTTAATTCCTTTTGCTGTGATTCTTGCTGGAGATGGTAGTGTTCTTGGTTGGAAACAGCCACATATATTATTTGTCGTGTTTGAAGACCTGTAGCTATGTTGCATGTTGCTCTCAAACAGCTAAGATGCAGAAACTGGCAGATTGCGTAGTTTTGACATTTTGTTCAAAGTTTGCGTTTAATTGTTGTAGGAGTGTTCTACCTTGCTCCATTTCATTCATGTTGGGTTCATATATGTCTTGGCAACCTGGGAACACCAGATTTGTGCCAATTGTGTGTGTGGTGATGAATCTTTCACGTAGGGCTTCATATCGTGTTTCGTTGTTTCCCGTTGATCCGTAGCTCCGTTTGCAAAGTTCTTTATATGGTTTTGCACCGTTTTTACGAGATGCATCTGTTCATTTCATTACCATGCATGTCCAAATAGTTTAGTGCAAAGTTCTGTCCAGGAACTTGTTGTAGTTATCTTGCTTGTGCTAGTGTTAGAAATAGTGGTGCATGCTCAACTTTCATCTCATGCATCATGTGATTGTTGCATTTTGTGGTGCTGCTGTTCATTGGATGTTATTCTTGTGTTGGGTAGCACCGGGAGCGGAGACCGAGTACGTGGAGTCAGGAGAGTACGTGCAGGACGATCCAGAACCATTCCAAGCTGAGGATATCACAGGCAAGATGACATGACCTTGATCCCATATCTAGACTTGTTATGTTAGTTTCGATTCCACGTCATATTGCTCGCTGCCTACCACTGAAAATATATTGCCTCTTCATATGCCATGAGCCTAAACACCTTACTCTTTCCTAGCAAACTTGCATGGCTAGGTAGGCTTGCTCAGCTACTAATGTTAGCATTGTTAGTTGCAGGTGTTTATAACTCATGAGTTGCCATGAGCTTGATATCATTATATTAATTTCTGCTATTTAATTAATGTATCTATAAATTTGGTAAATGACGGGAGGCCTAGCCTTTTGCCGGGTGTCTTGTTCCGTTATTGCCGCCTTAGTTACCGGTTACCGGTGTTTGATTCCATAATGATCGCTCCTAACACGTTCGGGGTTGTTATGGGGACCCCCTTGATAAATCGCGTTGTGTTAAGGCTTGTCCGACAGGACCCAACATTGGTACTATTTGCTAATCACTTAATAAAAAGCTGCATAGGGAATAGCTACCCCGAGGTTTCTTAATCAACAACCCGGGCCAGTGCTCCTCATGAGTGTTGGTCCAAACTGGGCAGACTATGGGGCCACCACAGGGCAACCTGAGGTTTGGTATACCTGTAGTGTGACTCATCCGGCGTGTCCTGAGACTGAGATACGCGGCTCTTATCAGGGTCGTCGACACGTCGGGAGGTCCTGCTAGTCTTGTCTTGCCTTAGCGGTATATCTTGCGTACGGAATCCCGGTGAGGCTTTGGTTTTCCCCGGAGTTGAGGTTTTCCTCTAAGGAATCCGACGAGATCACGAGATTCGTGATAGAGGATGCCTTTGCGGCCTGTGTTCGTTTGTGATGGACTAGTTGGAGCACCCCTGCAGGGTTTAATCTTTCGGAAAGCCGTGCCCGCGGTTATGTGGCAACTTGGAATATTTTGTTAACATCCGGTATTAGAAAACTTAAACATAAACTAATAAAATATGCCAACTGTGTGCGTAACCGTGACTGTCCCTTCGAAGATCGCTCTTCGATCGGGAACACGGTGGGGTTATGAATGCCGTAGGTAGGTGTTCAGGATCACTTTCTGATCAAGTAATCACGATCGTTAGTATAGAACGCTGTCACTTCTCCTTTGCGTAAGCTAGCCACTTATTCAATCTTAGGATGCAGCAACCTGAAACACTTCACCCCTTCCTTACCCAATAACATGACTAGTTCTGGCACCAAGGTCTTAGATTGCTGAGTCCCCGTGACTCACGGATTCCTCCGAAACTTCCAGCAGGTACAGGTACCCCAGAGTCAGACGATCCCGACGGCACCCAGCTGGCGTGGCAGTACGACGAGGAGACAGATCGCCTTTACGTGAACTATCCAGAGGACTGAGCCGTGGTCGTGATCGTGGGCCTGCAGCGGGTAGCATAGCATTTCCCTTGTTTTGTAGTCCGTACCGGAACTACTTTGGTTGTATCTGCGTTGTACTCTGTATCTTTAATAAGAAGACAGTTGAATCCCAGATTGTCTACTATATTTATTGTTATGTGCTATGTTTACTTGCTTGCAAAACACTTTGATGCGCTTCTTTCCTATTCGGGGGCCTCGACCCCCAGATCGGAAAGGACCGCATCTTGGTCGTTACATTTCTATGGAAACTTGGCCACCCAGATTTAGTTGACATGACAAGAACATGCATGCACTCACAAAGCTGGGATTAATATATGATTTTGACAGGGCCACCTTACAAGAAGATCGATAGTATAAACTTACCAAAATCTAGTACTCTCAAAAAACATTTACCAAAATCAACACGTCAATAACCATCTACCGGAGAGAAAAAAATTTCCGATATTACATGCTCATGCGTGTTTCGATCGTTGGATGGCGACTTACATCCTTTCAATGCAAGAGTTGGACAACATTCAGCTAGCTGAGATCACATCCTATTAACGATGTTCTACAAGAGTACAATATCGACATTTTGGTCGAGGCGACAAGAATATGCTGCAACATATTGGCACTAACCATCATGTTGGAAATATGCCCTAGAGGCAATAATAAAGTGGTTATTATTATATTTCCTAGTTCATGATAATTGTCTATTATTCATGTTACAATTGTATTAACCGGAAACCGTAATACATGTGTGAATATATAGACCACAACATGTCCCTAGTGAGCCTCTAGTTGGCTAGCTCGTTTATCAATAGATGGTCATGGTTTCCTGATCATGGACATAGCATGTCATTGATAATGGTATCACATCATTAGGGGAATGATGTGATGGACAAGACCCAATCCTAAGCATAGCACAAGATCGTGTAGTTCGTCTGCTAAAGCTTTTCTAATGTCAAGTATCATTTCCTTAGACCTTTAGATTGTGCAACTCCTGGATACCGTAGGAGTGCTTTGGGTGTATCAAACGTCACAACGTAACTGGGTGATTATAAAGGTGCACTACAGGTATCTCCGAAAGTGTCTGTTGGGTTGGTACGAATCGAGACTGGGATTTGCCGCTCTGTGTGACGGAGAGGTATCTCTCGCCCCACTCGGTAATGCATCATCATAATGAGCTCAATGTGACTAGGGAGTTAGCCACGGGATGATGTGTTACGGAACAAGTAAAGAGACTTGCTGGTAACGAGATTGAACAAGGTATAGGGAAACCGACGATCGAATCTCGTGCAAGTGTCATACCGGTAGACAAAGGGAATTGCATACGGGATTGAGAGAATCCTCGACATCATGGTTCATCCGATGAGATCATCGTGGAACATGTGGGAGCCGACATGGGTATCCAGATCCCGCTGTTGGTTATTGACTGGAGAAGTGTCTCTGTCATGTCTGCATGGTTCCCGAATCCGTAGGGTCTACACACTTAAGGTTCGATGACACTAGAGTTGTAATGGGAATAGTATGTGGTTACCGAAGGTTGTTCGGAGTCCCGGATGAGAACCCTGACGTCATGAGGAGTTCCAGGATGGTTTGGAGGTAAAGACTCATATATAGGAAGTGGATATTTGATCGTCGAAAATGTTCTGGGGATCATCAGTATTGTACCGGGACCACCGGAAGGATTCCGGGGGTCCAATGGGAGGGGTCACCAGCCGCGAAGGGCCAAAAGTGGATGGGAACCAGCCCCTAGGTGGGTTGGTGCGCCACCCACCAAGGCCCAAGGCGCACAAGGAGGCAAGGGAGGCCAAACCATAGGCGTGGGGGCTGCCTTGGGTGGCAAGCCACCCCCTAGGTCGCCGCCCCCTCCTCCATCTTGGCCGCCGCACCACCTAGGGGAAACCCTAGGGTGGCCGGCCCCCTCTCCCTCCCTCCTATATATAGAGAGGGTTTTGGGAGGGCTCCAAACACTTTACACCTCTCCAAGGTGCAGCCCTACCTCTCCTTCTTCTCCTCCTCCGCGGTGCTTGGTGAAGCCCTGCCGGAGAACTACATAGCTCCACCGCCACCATGCTGTCGTGTTGCCAGAGCTCTCCCTCAACTTATCCTCTCTCCTTGATGGATTAAGGTGAAGGAGACGTCATCGGTTTGCACGTGTGTTGAACGCGGAGGCACCGTTGTTCGGCGCTTAGATCAGAATCTTCCGCAATCTGAATTGCTACGAGTACGACTCCATCAACCGCATTCGTAGTAACGCTTCCGTTTAGCGATCTTAAAAGGTATGAAGATGCTCTACCCCTTGCTCATTGCTGGTTTCTCCTAGATAGATCTTGGTGTGACGTAGGAATTTTTTTGAATTACTACTACGTTCCCCAACATTGGCATCCGAGCCAGGTTTATGCGTAGATTCTATGCACGAGTAGAACACAAAAGTTGCGGGCGATGATTTTGTCAATTGCTTGTTGTTACTGGTTCCACCGCCCGACATGCACTTGTTGCATAAGGTGGCTAGCGGGTGTCTATCTCTCCCACTTTAGTCGAATTGGATTCGATGAAAAGGGTCCTTATGAAGGGTAATAGCTTTGGCATATCAATGTTGTGGCTGTCACGTAGGTAAGAAGCATTCTTGCTAGAAACCCAAATCAGCCACGTAAAACTTGCAACAACAATTAGAGGACATCTAACTTGTTTTTGCAGGGTATGCTATGTGATGTGATATGGCCAAAAGGATGTGATGTTACATATGTGATGTATGAGATTGATCATGTTCTTGTAATAGGATTCACGACTTGCATGTCTATGAGTATGACAACCGGTAGGAGCCATAGGAGTTGTCTTAACTTATTGTATGAGATGCAACGCCATGTGATTACTTTACTTTATTGCTAACTGTTAGCCATAGTAGTAGAAGTAATAGTTGGCGAGACGACTTCACGGAGACACAATGATGGAGATCATGATGATGGAGATCATGGTGTCATGCCGGTGACAATGATGACCATGCCATGCCCCAAAGATGGAGATCGAAGGAGCAAGATGATAATGGCCATATTATGTCACTATATGATCTCATGTGATGTTTATCATGTTTTTCATCTTATTTCTTAGAATGACGGTAGCAAAGATAAGATGATCCCTCATCAAATTTCGAGATAAGTATTCCCTTAAGTGTGCACCATTGCAAAGGATCGTTGTCTCGAAGCACCACGTGATGATCAGGTGATATAGATTCTAACGTTCGCATACAACGGGTGTAAGCCAGATTTACACATGCAAAACACTTAGGTTGACTCGACGAACCTAGCATGTACAGACATGGCCTCGGAATACGGGAGACCGAAAGGTCGAACATGAGTCGTATGGATGATACGATCAGCATGGAGATGCACACCATTGATGACTAGTCCGTCTCACATGATGATCGGACACGGGCTAGTCGACATGGATCATGTATCACTTAGATGAGTAGAGGGATGTCTATCTGAGTGGGAGTTCATTAAATAATTTGATTAGATGAACTTAATTATCATGAACTTAGTCTAAAATTGTCTTTACAAATATTGTAGATCCAATGGCCAACGCACATGTCCCACTGAACTTCAACGCGTTCCTAGAGAAAACCAAGCTGAAAGATGATGGAAGCAACTATGCGGACTGGGTCCGTAATTTAAAGCTTATCCTCGTTGCTTCCAAGAAGGCATATGTCCTTCATGCGCCGCTAGATGACCCTCCAGTTCACGCGACAGCCTGGGACGTTATGAACGCCTAGCAGTCGCGTAGTGATGACTACTCTCTGGTTCAGTGCGGGATGCTTTACAGTTTAGAACCAGGGCTTCAAAGGCGTTTTGAGCAACATGGATCATATGAGATGTTCCAAGAGCTGAAACTGGTTTTCCGAGATCATGCCCGGGTCGAGAGATATGAGGTCCCCAACAAGTTCTTTAGTTGTAAGATGGAGGAGAATGGGTCTGTCAGCGAGTACATACTCAGAATGTGTGGGTTGCACGACCACTTGTCTCAGCTCGGAGTTGAACTTCCGGATGACGCGGTTATTGACAGAATCCTCGAGTCGCTTCCACCTAGCTATAAGAGCTTTGTGATGAACTACAACATGCAAGGGATGGAGAAGACCATTCTCGAGTTGTATTCAATGTTGAAATCAATGGAGGTGGAAATCAAGAAAGAACATCAAGTGTTGATGGTGAATAAGACCACCAGTTTCAAGAAAGGCAAGGGTAAAAAAGTACTTCAAGAAGGACGACAAAGCAGTTGCCGCACCCGGTAAACCAGTTGCTCGGAAGAAGCCAAAGAAAGGACCCAAGCCCGAGACTAAGTGCTATTACTGCAAGGGAACCTGTCACTGGAAGCGGAACTGCCCCAAGTACTTAGCGGATAAGAAGGCCAACAACGTCAAAGGTATATATGATATGCATGTTATTGATGTGTACCTTACCAGTGCTTGTAGTAGCTCTTGGGTATTTGATACCGGTGTTGTTGTTGCTCACATTTGCAACTCAAAATAGGAACTACGGAATAAGCGGAGACTGGCAAAGGACGAGGTGACGATGCGCGTTGGGAATGGTTCCAAGGTCGATGTGATTGCTGTCTGCACACTACCTCTACATCTACCTTCAGTATTAGTTCTAAACCTTAATAATTTTTATTTAGTACCAGCTTTGAGCATGAACATTGTATCGGGATCTTGCTTGATGCGAGATGGCTACGCATTTAAATCTGAGAATAATGGTTGTTCCATTTATATGAGTGATATGTTTTATGGTGCATGCCCCGCTGGTTAATGGTTTATTCTCGACGAATATCGAATGTGATGTTACACATATTCATAGTGTGAGTACCAAAATATGTAAGGTTGATAATGATAGCCCCACATACTTGTGGCACTGCCGCCTTGGTCATATCGGTGTCAAGCGCATGAAGAAACTCCATACAGATGGACTTCTGGAGTCTCTTGATTTTGAATCATTTGACACATGTGAATCGTGCCTCGTGGGCAAGATGACCAAGACTCCGTTCTCCGGAACAATGTAGCGAGCAACCAACTTGTTGGAAATAATACATACCAATGTATGCGGTCCAATGAGCGTTTAGGCTTGCAATGGCTATCGTTATGTTCTCACCCTCACTAATGAATTACGCAGATATGGGTATGTCTACTTAATGAAACACAAGTCTGAAACCTTTGAAAGGTTCAAGGAATTTTAGAGTGAGGTAGAGAATCAACATGACAAGAAAATAAAGTTCCTACGATCTGACCGTGGAGGAGAATATTTGAGTCACGAGTTTGGCACGCACTTGAGAAAATGTGGAATTGTTTCACAACTCACGCCGCCTGGCACACCTCAGCGTAACAGTGTGTTTGAATGTCGTAATCGCACTTTATTGGATATGGTGCGATCTATGATGTATCTTACTAATCTACCACTATCATTTTGGGGATATGCATTGGAAACTGCCACATTCACTTTAAATAGGGCACCGTCTAAATCCGTTGAGACGACACCGTGTGAATTATGGTTTGGAAAGAAACCTAAGCTGTCGTTTCTGAAAGTTTGGGGTTGCGATGCTTATGTGAAGAAACTTCAACCTGAGAAGCTCGAACCCAAAGCGGAAAAATGCGTCTTCATAGGATACCCTAAGGAAACTGTTGGGTATACCTTCTATCTTAGATCCTAAGGCAAAATCTTTGTTGCCAAGAACGAATCCTTTCTAGAGAAAGAGTTTCTCTTGAAAGAAGTAAGTGGGAGGAAAGTAGAACTTGATGAGGTAATTGTACCTACTCTCAATCCGAAGAGTAGCGCAGCACGGGAAAATGTTTCTATGGAGCCTGCACCGACTAGAGAGGAAGTTAATGATGATGATCATGAATCTTCGGATCAAGTTGCTACTGAACCTCGAAGGTCCACAAGGACACGTTGTGCACCAGAGTGGTACGACAATCCTGTCATGGAAATCATGTTGTTGGACAACAGTGAACCTTTGAACTATGAAGAAGCGATGGCAGGCCCAGATTCCAACAAATGGCTTTTAGCCATGAAATCCGAGATATAATCCATGTGTGAGAACAAAGTATGGACTTTGGTGGACTTGCCCGATGATCGACGAGACATAAAAAATAAATGGATCTTAAGAAGAAGACTGACGCGAATGGTAATGTAACCATCTATAAAGCACGACTTGTCGCTAAGGGTTATCGACAAGTTCAAGGAATTGACTATGATGAGACTTTCTCACCCGTAGCGATGCTGAACTCGGTCCGAATCATGTTAGCAATTGCCGCATTTTATGATTATGAAATCTGGCAAATGGACGTCAAAACGGCATTCCTGAACGACTTTCTTAAGGAAGAATTTTATATGATACAACCGGAAGGTTTTGTCGATCCTAATAATGCTGACAAGGTATGGAAGCTCCAGCGCTCCATCTCTGCGATGGTGCAAGAATCTCGGAGTTGGAACATTCGCTTTGATGAGGTGATCAAAGCGTTTGGGTTTGTACAAACTTATGGAGAAGCTTGTATTTACAAGAAAGTGAGTGGGAGCTCTGTAGCATTTCTCATATTATATGTGGATGCCATATTGTTGATGGGAAATGATATAGAACTTTTGGAAAGCATAAAGGCCTATTTGAATAAGAGTTTTTCAATGAAGGACCTTGGAGAAGCTGCTTACATATTAGGCATCAAGATCTATAGAGATAGATCGAAACGCCTCATTGGTCTTTCACAAAGCACATACCTTGAAAAGATATTGAAGAAGTTCAATATGGATAAGGCCAAGAAGGGGTTCTTGCCTGTACTACAAGGTGTGAGGTTGAGCACAACTCAATGCCCGACCACAGAAGAATATAGAGAAAAGATGAGTACCATCCCCTATGCTTCAGCCATAGGCTCTATTATGTATGCCATGCTGTGTACCAGACCTGATGTGAACCTTGCCATAAGTTTGGTAGGGAGGTACGAAAGTGATCCAGGAGTGGATCACTAGACATCGGTCAAGAATATCCTTAAGTACCTGAAAAGGACTAAAGATAGTTTCTCGTTTATGGAGGTGTCGAAGAGCTCGTCGTAAAGGGTTACATCGATGCTAGCTTCGACACAGATCCGGATGACTCCAAGTCATAAACCGGATACATGTATGTTTTGAATGGTGGGGCGGTCAGCTGGTGCATTTGCAAGCAAAGCGTCGTGGCGGCATCTACATGTGAAGCAGAGTACATAGCTGCTTCATAAGCAACAGAGGAAGGAATCTGGATGAAGGAGATCACCACCGACCTAGGAGTGATTTCGAGTGCGTTGTGTTGGAAATATGCCCTAGAGGCAATAATAAAATGGTTATTATCATATTTCCTTGTTCATGATAATCGTCTATTGTTCATGCTATAATTGTATTAACAGGAAACAGTAATACATGTGTGAATAAATAGATCACAATGTGTCCCTAGCAAGCCTCTAGTTGGCTAGCTCATTGATCAATAGATGATCATGGTTTCCTGATCATGGACATTGTATGTCATTGATAACGGGATCACATCATTGGGAGAATGATGTGATGGACAAGACCCAATCCTAAGCATAGCACTAGATCGTATTGTTCGTATGCTAAAGCTTTTCTAATGTCAAGTGTCTTTTCCTTCGACCGTGAGATTGTGCAACTCCCGGATACCGTAGGAGTGCTTTGGGTGTATCAAACGTCACAACGTAACTGGGTGACTATAAAGGTGCACTACGGGTACCTCTGAAAGTATCTGTTGGGTTGGTACGAATCGAGATCGGATTTGTCACTCCGCGTGACGGAGAGGTATCTCTGGGCCCACTCGGTAGAACATCATCATGAGCTCAATGTGACTAAGGAGTTTGTCACACGATGACGTGCTACGGAACGAGTAAAGAGACTTACCGGTAACGAGATTGAACAAGGTATAGGTATACCGACGATCGAATCTCGGGCAAGTTCTATACCGACAGACAAAGGGAATTGTATACGGGATTGATTGAATCCTTGACAGCGTGGTTCATCCGATGAGATCATCGTGGAGCAAGTGGGAGCCACCATGGGTATCCAGACCCCACTGATGGTTATTGGCCGGAGAGGTGTCTCGGTCATGTCTGCCTATCTCCCGGACCCATAGGGTCTACACACTTAAGGTTCGATGGCGCTAGGGTTATAGGGAATTGTTATACAAGGTTACCGAAAGTTGTTCGGAGTCCCGGATGAGATCTCGGATATCACGAGGAGCTCCAAAATGGTCCGGAGGTAAAGATTGATATATAGGATGGATGATTTTGGACACCGGAAATGTTTCGGGCGTCACCGGTAGTGTACTGGGACCACCGGAAATGGTCCCGGGGGTCCACCGGGAGGGGCCACCAGCCCCAAGAGGTAGCATGGGCCAAAATAGGGAGGGCAACCAGCCCAAAGTGGGCTGGCGCACCTCCCACAAGGAGGCCCAAGGCGCACGAGGTGGAGAGGGGGGGAAACCCTAGGCGCTGGTGGGCCTAAGGCCCACCTAGGGGTGCGCCACCCCCTCCCCCTGCCCTGGCCGCCGCACCTCCCATCTGGGGGGGCTGCTGCACCACCTAGGGTGGGAACCCTAGGGGTGGCACCCCCTCCCCTCTCCTATATATAGCGGGGGTTTTGGGGCTGTTTTGCACACAGTTTTCCCTCTCCCTCGGCGCAGCCCTGCCCCCTCCTTCCTCCTCTCCCACGGTGCTTGGCGAAGCCCTGCCGGGAGACCTCGTCTCTCCATCGACACCACGCCGTCGTGCTGCCAGAGATCTTCCCCAACCTCTCCCTCCTCCTTGCTGGATCAAGGTGCGGGAGACGTCACCGGGCTGCACGTGTGTTGAACGCGGAGGTGCCGTGGTTCGGCACTAGATCGGAATCACACCGCAATCTGAATCGCCGCGAGTACGACTCCATCAACCGCGTTCTAGTAACGCTTCCGCTTAGCGATCTTCAAAGGTATGAAGATGCACTCACACCTCTCTCACTGCTGGTCTCTCCATAGGAAGATCTGAATATGGCGTAGGAAAATTTTGAATTTATGCTACGTTACCCAACACGTTGGGCCCGATAACTCTCTTCTGTGACAACACTGGAGCTATTGACATTGCCAAGGAGCCCAGGTTTCACAAGAAGACCAAGCACATCAAGCGCCGCTTCAACTCCATTCGTGGATACATCAAGGATGGAGATATATATATTTGTAAAGTACATACGGATCTGAATGTCGCAGATCCGTTGACTAAACCTCTTCCACGAGCGAAACATGATCAACACCAGAACTCTATGGGTGTTCGATTCATCACAATGTAACTAGATTATTGACTCTAGTGCAAGTGGAAGACTGTTGGAAATATGTCGTAGAGGCAATAATAAAGTGGTTATTATTATATTTCCTAGTTCATGATAATTGTCTATTGTTCATGCTATAATTATATTAACCGGAAACCGTAATACATATGTGAAAATATAGACCACAACATGTCCCTAGTGAGCCTCTAGTTGGCTAGATTGTTGATCAATATATGGTCATAGTTTCCTAATCATGGACATAGGATGTCATTGATAACGGGATCACATCATTAGGAGAATGATGTGATGGATAAGACCCAATCCTAAACATAGCACACGATCATGTAGTTTGTCTGCTAAAGCTTTTCTAATGTCATGTATCATTTCCTTGGACCATGAGATTGTGCAACTCCCGGATACCGCTGGAGTGCTTTGGGATATCAAACGTCACAATGTAACTGGGTGATTATAAAGGTGCACTACATGTATCTCCGGAAGTGTCTGTTAGGCCCACTCGGTAATGCATCATCATAATGAGCTCAGTGTGACTAAGGAGTTAGCCATGGGATGATGTGTTATGGAACAAGTAAAGAGACTTGCCGATAACGAGATTGAACGAGGTATAGGGATACCGATGATCGAATCTCGGGCAAGTGTCATACTGGTAGACAAAGGGAATTGCATAAGGGATTGAGAGAATCCTCGACATCGTGGTTCATCTGATGAGATCATCGTGGAGCATGTGGGAGCCGACATGGGTATCCAGATCCTGATGTTGGTTATTGACCGGAGAGGTGTCTCGGTCATGATTGCATGGTTCCCGAACCCGTAGGGTCTACACACTTAAGGTTCGATGACGCTAGAGTTGTAATGGGAATAGTATGTGGTTACCGAAGGTTGTTCGGAGTCCCGGATGAGATCCCGAACGTCACGAGTCCTGAAATGGTCCGAAAGTAAAGATTCATATATAGGAATTGGAGATTTGATCACCGGTATTGTACCGGAACCACCGGAAGGGTTCTGGGGGTCCACAGGGAGGGGCCACCAGCCCCGAAGGGCCACGTGGGCCAAAAGTGGATGGGAACCATCCCCTAGGTGGCCTGGTGTGCCACCCACCAAGGCCCAAGGCGCATAAGGAGGCAAGGGAGGCCAAATCCTAGGCGCGGGGGCTGCGTTGGGTGGCAAGCCACCCACTAGGGCGCCGCCCCCTCCTCCATCTTGGCCGCCGCACCACCTAGGGGAAACCCTAGGGTGGCTGGCCCCCTCTCCCTCCCTCCTATATAGTGAGAGGGTTTTGGTAGGGCTGCACTCACCTTTACACCTCTCTAAGGCGCAGCCCTACCTCTCCCTCTCCTCTTCCTCCACGGTACTTGGTGAAGCCGTGCCGGAGAACTACATAGCTCCACCGCCATCACGCCGTCGTGCTGCCGGAGCTCTCCCTCAACTTCTCCTCTCTCCTTGCTAGATCAAGGTGAAGGAGGCGTCATCGGGCTGCACGTGTGTTGAACACGGAGGCGTCGTTGTTTGGCGCTTGGATCGGAATTTTCCGCGATCTGAATCACTACGAGTACGGCTCCATCAACCGCGTTCATAGTAATGCTTCCGCTTAGCGATATTCAAAGGTATGAAGATGCTCTACCCCTTGCTCGTTGTTGGTTTCTCATAGATAGATCTTGGTGTGACGTAGGACTTTTTTTTGAATTACTACTATGTTCCCCAACACATCAATCAAACACCTTGGTGAACAACCCAAGTCAGTCGCACGTGAACAGCTCCATGCTGACAAAGAAGATAATAGAACAGATGCATGCATGCATCCAAACCAAAAAACTATTAACTTTTGCCAACCAGCATGGATACTACACATGACGCCCCAATCAAATGCACACGGGAGAGGAGGAAGGAGGATGGGATGAACTCACCATGATAGAGAGGAGGAAGCCGACACGCCTGTGCACCCCATGCCCACCAAGCGCAGGAGCGCCATCCAGGAGGCAGAGCCGTGGTAAAGGATGGAGAGAAGCCTTCGGAGCCGCGCCAGCGATGAAAGTGACGTCGCGCCAGAAATCCTAGTCACGCACACTCATAGAGACGCCGCGTCTTAATGATGGAGGCGTTGGCGCGGCACTTGCTCCGGGCATGCCAGACTTGTGTAGGGTGTCGCACCTTTCCCATGCGGTTCCCATGTCTGCCAAAGTCGTCGTCGCGTGTCGGCGCTTCTTCGCCCTCTACTTCTTCCTTCGCATTGTCATGCGTGTTGCTAGTGGTGGAGGATGGTGATCTGAACCGGCATAACATGCAACCGGATGCTGAGGACCCAGCCATACAGCGGCGTGATGGAACCCTTGTGAGGGGGTGGGATTGGGGAGGATGATGTGTGAGGGTGAGACGAGGTGGGAGAGATCGATGGGGAGGCTCTCATTCGATCGATGGGAAGGTTTCGGGACAGATGAGACGTGGGATTTGGTTTTTTTAGGGGTGGGACGTGGTGTGATGACACTTTTTCTTTCTGGAGGAAGTGGGTTGTCTTTTCGTTCGGTGGAAACCCAGGTGGGAGGGGAGCACGTATGACGGGAGGGGGATCGAACGAGGTTGAACCATCACGACGACAGACCCCCTTTAATAGTAGAGATGTTTACCGAAGCTTCTACGCGGTTGCATCACTTTTAGCAGGTGAGCTCGGCCGTTCAATCTCGGATCAAGCAAGACACATTGTTGGATATTTCATGTATCAATGTGAGATGTTGTATATTGTTATCCCATAGTTACAGAGCTGAGTAAACTAGGCTTTCGAAGCATCTAGGTTGTTGGATCAGTTTTAGCAAACGAGCTTAGTCATCTGATCTCTCATTCGAGTAACACACATTGTTGGATATCTCGTGGATCAATATGCGAGTTGGTTATTTTTATGAATGGTAACTGTGGATAATTTTTAGGACTTGGTTGGGGCACCATGGGATTTCGCATGGTGGATGAGGCCCCCAATAATGAACAAAGAGTGTGTATGTGATTCTTTCCTCTCCTCACTTTTCCCGTCTTCTCCTCAACCCCCTAACCCTAAGTTCTCATCTATACAGTCACCACATATTCTCCTACCATCTCATCGCTCCTGCTCGATGCTGTCGACGGCACCCGCCCTCTCCCGATGGCTAGGTCACACTTTTCTGGACGTCATCGCCGATTCAGTGTGCTCCTTCATGGCAGGCTCAACGGGAGAAGGGCAATCGTCATCGTTGCCCACGAGGACATCAAGACTTTCCCGCCACCCGTCCTTCTCCTCCCACACACTCTACTCGTTACGATGTTGCTCGGCCACACTCATAAGTATGCCCCATCCACCTCGGCCTCCCGCTGATCGGTTGGATCCATTTCCCGTTCTCGATCTACAATAGCTTTGGTGATTGCTTGATTTGTAGGTTCCCGAGGGCAGGTGCAAATCGGGCGAGGTATAGGTGATGGTTAGACCCGAATTGGTCTATCGCTACTACTACATGGATCATTACGTCACATCCTTGTTAGCGCACCTCGAAAGAAGAGCATCACTTCGAGGCCCACGTCGCGGTTTGTACCCCCAGGTAACTTACTTCCCCTTGGTTATTAGTATACTTTTAATTCGAGTGGGCTGGAGATATGGTTTGCACAATATTTTGTTCTATCCATGATTTTAGCTTCTTGGTAACTAGAGTACTTTGAGTTTGATTGGTCTCGAGATATAGTTTGCACAATGTTCTGTTATGTCCATGATTTTAGATGTTCCAGTGTATGGTTCTTGGCGTCTAAGTTCTTGCTACGTTGGTCATGTGTTTTTTTGTTGTTGCATATTTAGGTTTGTTCTCTTGAGTTGCACATGGGTGTGGTTAGGGTTTGTCCATGGTTTCTAGAGTTGTTTACTGTTGGACTTGCTAGGGAATATTCATGTCGATGTTGTCCAATGCATTGTTAGGGCTTGCTGCTTCCTTGGACCGGCTACCATTGCACGTGGTTTTCTTCTACCATTCTAGGTTTTATATGTTTTCATCCATGTAGTTTCATAGTGAATTGTTTGTTACAGCAACTTACCGTATTTTCATCTATCACTCATATAGGATACAGGGGGACCCTAGGGTACATGGATCCTAACTGGCTACGTATGAAGAGGTGGATCCCTCTACAAATCCAACTTCATATCTTGTATATCAAGTCTTATGGAATCTTCTTCGTATACATCATGGGCCTCCCAATGTGGCCCCAAACTAAACTTACAAGGGGCCCACAACCCAGTCTACCAGGATATGAGTTGATGTGCTAGAGGCCCCTTAGTCAGGATACCATTTGTATCCTTTGAACTGCTCTTCAAGCTTGCAACACTTCAACCTATCTGAGCTTGAAAGCACAACTTCTCCATAGGTGGTTTTGGTAATTAATAACAACATATATTTCATTGGACTGATGATTCTACCAAGTATATCTCAGCAAAAGTTCAATGAATGGATTGACAGAGGATTATGAGGAGATCCCCTAGATGCAAGGAACATATATTGACAACACGCTTCAAGAATCTACATTTTTATTTTATGTGATAAATCACAATTGAGTCCATAGGAAAGCCAATACTATTAAAAGGGGATGAGGTATCTATGATGATCTAGTTTCTCAAGTGCTTATAGCTAGCCACCAAAAACACTCATGAAATTCTCCCACAAAATATTTTCTCCAAAGCGTAACACTCAAATTTGGTGCCACCAACATTTCCAAAATCGGCCCTACCAAGTTTAACCTAGACAGAATCCAGAGCCAACCCAACCATCTTGATGCCACCAAGTTTGACTTCGGTGCAACGAAAAAATGAGCAACTCCCTGGTAGCCATTTACTAAAATAGAATTTTCGATTTTTGCAAATCAGTGCCATCGAGTTTGGGTAACTGCCCACGCCATCCAAATTGGACTCACTGAGATTTATATATCGGTCTCACCAAAACACCAAAAGTTGCCACATTTTGCACTAGTCGGTGCAACCGAGTTTTCACTTCGGTTTCACCAAGCTGGGCAATAATGTTGTAACGGTTGGAGTTTTGGAGATGCCTATATATACCCCTCCACCTACCTCTCACCTACAAAGAAAGCACTTGGAACAAGCCAACACTTACACCATCCATTTTCTAAGAGAGAACCACCTACGCATGTGTTGAGATCAAGATATTCGACTCCAACCATATGAATCTTGTTTTTTTAGCCTCCCCAAGTTACTTTCCACCCAATCAATCTTTTCTACCAAAGCCAAATCTATGAGCGAGTGATTGAGTGTTGAGGAGACTGTCTTTTGAAGCACAAGAGCAAGGATTTCATCATACATACCACATCTATTACCTTTTGGAGAGTGGTGTCTCCTAGATTGGTTAGGTGTCGCTCGAGAGCCTCCGACTTCATGTGGAGTTAAACCATGAAGTTTGTAAGGGAAAGGGGGGCGCCTACTTTGTGAATATCTACTCCGAGTGAGTTTAGTCCTTCTTGGATGTAAGCCATGATGGAATAGACAAAGTTGCTTCTCCATGGATCCTTCGTGGGTGGAGCCCTCGACTCTCGTGGCTGTTACCCTCTGTGGGTTGAAATCTCCATAAACGTGGACGTACGATAGCAGCACCTATTGGAACCACACCAAAAATCTTCGTGTCATCTTTGTGTTTGGTCTTCCTACCCCTACCCTCTACCTACATTCACATGTCTTTACTTTGCACTGCTATACTCTTAGACTTGCATGTGTAGGGTGTGCTTAACTTGGTATGATTGCTAAAACTTGGCAACTATTAAAATTGGGAAAAGGCTTAGTTTTTATTTTGTCAAGTAGTCTAATCACCCCCTCCCCTGTGGACATACTTCAGGTCCTACAAGTGGTATCAGAGCATTGGTCTTCATTGCATTGGTTTCGCAACCTAGGAGAGTATGGCATCTAGTGGGGGAAATTATCATCATAGAGGTCCATATTTTGATGGTACAAACTTTGCTAGTTGGAAGCATAAAATGAAAATGCATATTTAGTCACAACCCTACCATTTGGGATGTTGTTCGTGTTGGATTGCTAGGTGAATTATAATGTGATGGAAAGGAACTAGATCATGAAGCGGCTATGGAAGAATTTAAGATGTTGCAACATAATGCTCAAGCATGCAACATTCTATTCAACTGCCTATGCCCCGAAGAGTTCAACAAGATTAGCCGTCTTGTGAATGCAAAGGAAATTTGGGATACTTCGGTTGATATGCACGAAGGTATCGAATCCGTCGGGGAATCTAAAGTTGGATGTGCTACAAAGTCAACTTGACAAGTTCAATATGAAGGATGGTGAAGGAGTCACTGAAATGCACTCTAGGCTTTCTCTCATCACAAGTGAGATTGCCGGTTTAGGAAGCGAAGAGATGATCGACAAATTCATCATCCAGAAAATCCTTAGAGCGTTGGATGGAAAGTATGACACCGTGTGCACATTGATCCAAATGATGTCAAACTACAAACATGTCAAGCCTACGAAAGTCATTGGAAGCATTGTTGCTTATGAACTGTCACTCAAAGACAAAGAGGAGCTTCATAACAAGTCAAGTGGTGCATACAAAGCTTCAAGTGACACTTCCGCTACCTCAAGTGACAAACTTGTTAGCAATGAAGAGATAAGCCTCATGGTCAATAAATTCAACAAGTTCTAGAAGAGTAGAGGCAAAGAGAGAAGCTCCAACTCAAGATATGAAGAGAAGCGTTCATCTAGTCATGACCGGAATTGTTACAATTATGGAAGGCCTGGACACTACTCCAATGAGTGCATGACCCCCCATAAAAAAAGAGAAGAGTCACCTAGAAGAACAATCTCTAAATATGAGTCACCTCGAAGAAAGAGAAGGAGTAGAGAAGATTACTATGAACAAAGACCCTCCCGAATAAGCAAGGACTCGGAAAAGAAGGAGAAGTACGCCAAGACCTACTCAAGAATAAGACATAAAGCTCATGTTGTTGAATGGATATCTCACTCCAAATTCGACAACCAATTTGAGCAAAACTACCACTCCAAGTCTGATCATAGTCAAGATGAAGGTGTTGGCGGACTAGCACTTGTTTCCTCCAACTCCTATGGCATATCTGATTCAACAAAAGAAGGAATTGGAAGTTTCTTCATGTCTAAAGGCCCCAAGGTATCACACCCCGGATACTTTGAATTTAAAAGTGACGAGTATGACTTACTAGGAGATGATGACTTGCTCTTTGATAAAACTAGTGATGTTAGTCAAAATGAACCTGATAATAATCATGCTAGTCAAGATAAGTCATGTGATGATGGTGAGAAGAAGATTAAGCGTCTAACTAAAGAACTTAACACTCTTAAGTTATCTCATGAATCTACTCAATAAGGTCATAGAGAGCTTCTAAGAACTCATGAGAAGTTACGCTTCGAGAAGCTAAATTTGGAGCAAGAACATGAGTTTCTTATTCCTATCAATTGATGATCTTCGAAAGAAGAGTTCTTCTTATCTAGCCAAATGATTAGTCTTGTCTACTTCTGTTACACAAGTTAAATCTAATAAAACTAGTAACAGAGGCAAGAAAGGTTCTTCATCTAGTAGCAACAATACAAATGCTAAATCAAATGATGTTGCGCCTGGTAGTTCTATTGATTCCACTAATGATTCTCTTAGCCAAGTTGCACTTGAGAAACAAAATGATTTATTGAAAGGAATTATAGAAAAATGTGTCTACAAGAGCCTTGCCAGAAGTAAGCAATTTGTGGAGATTGTACGCAAGCAAGGAGGGCGCCGGAATAACCAAGGCATTTGCTACTGCAATGCAAATGGTGTTGAATGGGAAGAAGGCCAATACCCCAAGGCGAACTTTGTACCCCGAAAGGATAAGTATGTTCCTACTATCCCCAAGGAAATAGATGCTCAAGATGACCTTCCACCACAATACCACAAGCTCAATGGCAAGGACAAGCTTCAAGAAGACATTGACTCATTTGAATAAGAATCCCAAGCCATGGTCAAGTGGGTTTCTAAGGCCATCACTAGATCTACTTCATCAAGTGCTAACTCAACTCCAAGGATCCCCATCAAGTTTTATGTGGGTCCCCAAGAAGAAGTAATAGAGAGGTTCTTGAGGTGTGACCCCGCCAACAAAACTCACTCACATTCATCATTGGTAAGAACTATTTGTAATCAACTTCAACCTTATGCAATAGTTCAAGGAGCCAGACATTCCCTCATAGGCAAGCAAGGGACAAGGTAATTAATGTATCAATGGACATCCTCTTACATGTGTTTCATTCTATGTCCATAGATAACCTTGTATTTGTTTATTGTGTGGGACTAAGGCCCTGTTTGGAACCACCCAGATTATATAATCCAGTTTTTATAATCTATTATGTCTCCAAACAGGACAACTTATGGTGTAGATTATAAAACTAGATGGCTAGATTATTAAAAACTCATAATCTACTCTATACCAGCTAAAATCAGATTATGGATTGCTAATGACCATTACCCTTATAAAGTTGGAGATAATTACATTCCTACCACCGCCACCCTTCTCTTTTTTCGAAAGAACAAACAAAGGGCAGACAGGTCATTATGCAATGTAAAACGTGGATTACAGTTTATATAATCTGGCCTCCAAACACGTCCACCTAGATTATTTTTATAAACCAGATTATATAATCTATCTTCATAATCCAGATTATCATAATCTATTATGGTTCCAAACAGGGCCTAACCCATGTAGGTGAGAAGAGTACAAGACAACAAGGATTGCTCCCAACTCAAGATGATATTCATCAACTACGAGCATCCACGACTATAACACCTACATGAAGTCTTCAATGACAAACCCAAGGTCAGTTTATCTCTCTTAGGGGGATGTCATGTCAAGGGAGAGCTTTACTTTAAGACTTGAGTCAAAGCATCTCATAATATGTGAACACATTAAAAAGCTTTAGGTAAAAGTGTCAACCTAACTTGTGCTTAAACGATGAGTATGACCTATGATGAACTATTCTTACTTGGCTCCTAAGTCAATATACTCATAGATGACTTTGTCATCGCCAAATTTCTTGGTAGGTACTAGAGTGGTTTTGCATGTTTGTCGTGTTTTATTTGACATCTTATTATGTGAGCATGTTGGTATGCATATTTTTCATCATTCGAGGACATCCAATTATTGTTATTTGACTTTTATTTTATTTGGCCAATTGGATGTAAAAGAATGCCTAAGTACTACCCCTCTAGCTATCTATGCATTCTCGTCTCAAATTATATTCATGCTTCATCAAAAAAATGGAGCAAGCACTTTCTAGACCCTCTATGTGAGGAGCAGTGAGAGTTCCTTCTCAACAAGGGCTGACTTCCAAAACCTCCCATGTGCCACTCGGTGTAACCAAGAGTCTCAAAACTCAGTTCCACCGAAGCACTACGTGTTGGAATTATGCCCTAGAGGCAATAATAAATGAATAGTTATTATTATAATTCCTGTATCAAGATGATAGTATATTGTCCATGCTATAATTGTATTGAATGAAGACTCATTTACATGTGTGGATACATAGACAAAACACCGTCCCTAGCATGCCACTAGTTGGCTAGCCAGTTGATCGATGATAGTCAGTGTCTTCTGATTATGAACAAGGTGTTGTTGCTTGATAACTGGATCACGTCATTGGGAGAATCACGTGATGAACTAGACCCAAACTAATAGACGTAGCATGTTGATCGTGTCATTTTGTTGCTACTGTTTTCTGCGTGTCAAGTATTTATTCCTATGACCATGAGATCATATAACTCACTGACACCGGAGGAATGCTTTGTGTGTATCAAACGTCGCAACATAACTGTGTGACTATAAAGATGCTCTACAGGTATCTCCGAAGGTGTTAGTTGAGTTAGTATGGATCAAGACTGGGATTTGTCACTCCGTGTGACGGAGAGGTATCTCGGGGCCCACTCGGTAATACAACATCACACACAAGCCTTGCAAGCAATGTAACTTAGTGTAAGTTGCGGGATCTTGTATTACGGAACGAGTAAAGAGACTTGCCGGTAAACGAGATTGAAATAGGTATGCGGATACTGACGATAGAATCTCGGGCAAGTAACATACCGAAGGACAAAGGGAATGACATACGGGATTATACGAATCCTTGGCACTGAGGTTCAAACGATAAGATCTTCGTAGAATATGTAGGATCCAATATGGGCATCCAGGTCCCGCTATTGGATATTGACCGAGGAGTCTCTCGGGTCATGTCTACATAGTTCTCAAACCCGCAGGGTCTGCACACTTAAGGTTCGACGTTGTTTTATGCGTATTTGAGTTATATGGTTGGTTGCCGAATGATGTTCGGAGTCCCAGATGAGATCACGGACGTCACGAGGGTTTCCGGAATGGTCCGAAACGAAGATTGATATATAGGATGACCTCATTTGATTACCGGAAGGTTTTCGGAGTTACGGGGAATGTACCGGGAATGACGAATGGGTTCCGGGAGTTCACCGGGGGGGGGGGGGCAACCCACCCCGGGGAAGCCCATAGGCTTTGGGGAGACACACCAGCCCTTAGTGGGCTGGTGGGACAGCCCCAAGGGGGCCTATGCGCCAAGAAAAGGAAATCAAAGGAAAAGAAAAAAAAAAGAGGGAGGAAGTGGGAAGGGAGGGGGACTCCTCCCACCAAACCAAGTCCAACTCGGTTTGGGGGGGGAGTCCTCCCCCCCTTGGCTCGGCCGACCCCTTGAGGGTCCCTTGGACCCCAAGGCAAGGTCCCCCTCCCTCCTCCTATATATATGGAGCAATTAGGGCTGATTTGAGACGACTTTCTCACGGCTGCCCGACCACATACCTCCATAGTTTTTCCTCTAGATCGCGTTTCTGCGGAGCTCGGGCGGAGCCCTGCTCAGACAAGATCATCACCAACCTCCGGAGCGCCGTCACGCTGCCGGAGAACTCTTCTACCTCTCCGTCTCTCTTGCTGGATCAAGAAGGCCGAGATCATCGTCGAGCTGTACGTGTGCTGAACGCGGAGGTGCCGTCCGTTCGGTACTAGATCGTGGGACTGATCGCGGGATTGTTCGCGGGGCGGATCGAGGGACGTGAGGACGTTCCACTACATCAACCGCGTTCTCTAACGCTTCTGCTGTACGATCTACAAGGGTACGTAGATCACTCATCCCCTCTCGTAGATGGACATCACCATGATAGGTCTTCGTGCGCGTAGGAAATTTTTTGTTTCCCATGCGACGTTCCCCAACACTACGGTTGATCGGGTTTTCAATCTCGGTACCACCAATCTTATAATCTCGGTGTCACCGAGTTGCTGTGTCCTCAGGCAGTTAACCATCTCGGTGAAACCGAAATTCTTGGTTCGGTGTCACCGATAGAAGGTGGGTGTATATAACTCAGCGGGTCCGTACGTTGAACTTTACTTCAACCGACACCCCCGCACATCATTGGTGATGCTGCTCGAGTATACGAATGATCTACCTTGCCTCTCGTGCGCCTTCCCCGTAGGAGCCGGCCGCCATCAATGGGAATCCCCTCCGTCGTTGCCACTGTAGTGAAGTTTCGCCCAGTTAGGGTTAAACTTAGACCCCTCTCCTACGCTCCAACATCTGATTCTTGCACATAACGATGTTTTCCTCTTTGTTCTAGTGTTTGCAATGCCTCTATCCTCGAGAAATTTCCATAGAGGGAGTCGAACGAGAACAAATAGGTTTAGTTTTCTGTCATATGTGTTTCGGAGTCACCGAGTGGAAACGAATTGGTGCTACTGATATGGGTCTCTCACAACACGAAGGGATTCTTGGTGAAACCGAAAGTACCTATCGGTGTAACCGATTTGGAGTTTTAGGGTTTTTGAGGAGAACTTTGGTGAGACTGAGTCTCGTTTTGGTGAAACCAAAACTAGTGAACAAGTTTCTATTAATGAAGTTTATTGTCTCGGATGTTTCGAAATTGAAAATTCAGTGGAACCAAAACCCATACTATGGAAATATGAAACTAAGTCTTTGAGTTACAATTTTGCAAAAACCTCTGTATTTTGTGGTGCTCATCTATTCCACTCATCTATATCTATTCACAGTGTCAGTGGTCAACGATGCCGGATTCAAAGGACAATCAGAATGCTTACAGAGAGCCTAGTGTAGATCTTGATGCTGGCACTAGTCCAGAAGCTAGCTCTTCAGACCCCGGCAACCCCAACTCCCATGACTTGCCCAAGGCAGCTACTAGAATAAGGAAGGCAAGAAACTCTGATGAGGAGGATGCAAACTTCATTCCAGAGGAGAATGTGCTCAAGAGGAGAACCGTGAGAAAGGAGTATGCTAGCCCTGATTCTAGGAAGGCTACTGAGTCTGCCAAGGGGGAGCAAAATCTCTAGAGGCCTCTGACACCTCCAAGAAATCAAAGGCAAAGAAATGAGGGCAGAAAAGGCAAAGAACAAGATTTATTAAAGATGTTGTGCACCTTTCTACTCTAGAATATCGTGATGATGATGAGGAAGAGGAAGCACATGTTCTAGCTGCTAATCCTCCTCCTTCCAAGCAAATGAATGTAACAGCCCTCGTTACGAGGTGCAGTAACCTCTCTGGTTAAGCTAAAATAACTTCTTTTGCTTAAGCTAAACTTGTTTGCTAAACAATCTTTGATCTTTTTGGAATCAAATCTCTTTTCAAATTTCTTTTGAAATTCAAAATTCAATTGATAAGTGGTTTAAATACTTTGGCAAACCTAAAAACTAAAATGATGTTTGGGTTGCAAATAATCCCCTGGTTTCTATAAAATTGAAACCAACATTTTATCAAGTATTTTGGTGCTCGAAAGAAATAAAACAAAGGTGAAAACAAATAATAAATGCCTTTGGATTTATGAAAAATTGTAAAAAAATTCAAAAGATCCCCACATTTTTTGTGGTACTGCCTAATATTGCTTTTATAATAATGGGCAAGCTACCATATTTTTACTAAGTCTATTTGGTGTTAAAACTTTTAGAAAACCGATTTAAATAAAGCTAAAACATAAGTTTTAAATATTTAAAAAGGAAAAAGCCCCACCTTTTGTAGGACCTCGGCCTTAGCCCATTTGCCCCTAGCCGGCCCACGTGGCCTAGGCCACCCCGCCCCCAATCCCAATCGTCCCCTTCCCCTACTACAAGGAGGCAGGGGGTCCTGGGGACCATCGAGCCGGCGAGATCGCCGTGGTGGCCATACGCGGGCCACCTCCTCCCTTATAGCACTCGCGGACCCCTCGAAACCCTAACTGCTCTCTCCCCCTCGCCTTTTCCTTCGCGCCCCCGTCTAGTTCCCTCTAGCTCAAGATTGAGCTCGCCCGAGCCGCCCTACCCCTCGTCGCGGCTGAGCTACCCCGTCGCCGCGCTTCTTCGCCTCCACCTCACCGGTCACCATCACGCCTCGCCGCCCCCGCCCCCTACACCGCTAGTGAGTCGGCCCCTCTCCCTTCTCTTCCCACGCTTCGGTTTACTGCCGCTCGTGCGCCGCTGCACCCTCCTGCTCCTTCTGCCACCCCGCTCGCTGCTACCACTGCCTTCATTGTTGAGCTGCTGCTGCCGAGCCGCTACTACATTGACTGATGCCGCTGACCGCTGCGCTCACGCGCTCGCAACCGCCAGTGCATGCACGCTGTTGTCGCGCCCGTAGCCTCCTTGCCAGCCCCCCGCGCTTGTTGAACCTGTAATTCCACGACCCTTTTTCAGTAGCTAGGTTTGCATTTCTTCAGTCAACTGAATAAATGGCCATGTGGGTCGGTAGTCTAGCTAGGTAGTTCAGCTCCCGTTAGAATAGCTCTCTCTTTCAGTTAGAAGTAGCTAGCTTGGCGCGGCCGTTGCTAGAATAGCTCTCTCTTTCAGTTAGAAGTAGCTAGCTTGGCGCGGCCGTTGCTGGGCATGGGATGGCATGCTGAATGCAGCCGGCGGTTCGCGCGGATCACCCGCATCACGAGCGTCGTGGGATGGCACGACCGGCAAGCTCGCGGACGTGGTTGATCTCTTCTGTAACGTTTGCAAATAAGAGCAATAGAAGTGAGAAAAGCTGCTGTAGTTGCACGCAGCACCAAACCTCTCTCCTTCGTCCACCTTCAGCTTCTGCCATCTGCGAAAGTGAGAACATTCCGACGTCCACGGTTCCAACAAGTGGCATCAGAGCCGCGTCGATCCTCGGAGACCATGGCAGGTTCGTCCTCCCCGGGAGCAGCTGACAGGAGCGGCAACGACGGTGCGCGCTCTATGACTCCGGACCGCGGTCGTAGCCGCGGCCGCAGTCGCAATCGCCGGGCAGGGAAGGAGATCGTCGTGCATGAGCGCACCATCCAGGAGCGTCTGGTCCCAGGCGGCACGACGGTGTGGCCAATGCTCACTCCGACGAACTACTTCGAGTGGTCCATGCTGATGCAAATCAACATGGAGGCCAACCTGATGTGGAACGCCGTGGAGGGAAATCCGTCAAGCGTCCCCAACGACAAGGCGGCGCTGGCGGCGATCCTACGATCCGTACCACCAGAGATGGTAGGGGCGATCGTGGTGAAGAAGACGGCAAGGGAGGCATGGGAAACAATCAGAACCATGCGCATGGGTGTCGCGCGCGTGCGAGAGGCCACGGCGCAGCGACTGCGCTCCGAGTTCGAGACAATTGCGTTCCGCGATGGCGAGACGCTCGACGCGTTTGGCATGCGGATCACCTCCCTCGTCAACCACCTGCGATCCCTAGGTGACGCCATGGACGAGGTGAGAGTGGTTCAGAAGTTTCTCCGCGTTGTCCCCTCTCGGTACATGCAGATCGCCCTCGCCATCGAGACGATGCTCGACCTCAACACACTTTCTGTTGAGGAACTCGTCGGACGCCTGCGCTCCGCGGAGGAGCGCTACCTCACCAACGATCAAGGAGGAGGAGGCGGGCCTCAGCTGCTACTCACGGAGGCACAGTGGCAGGCGCGCAAGAACCAGCGCACCCAGGGCCAGAACGGCGGCCAGGGCGGCGGTCAAGGCGGCTCCGGCGGCCAGGGCGGCGGCGCAAATCGACGCCGCGGGAAGCAGCAAAACCGACGGGGCGGAGGCTCGGGCGGTGGCGCAAGCGGCGGGCGTGACAGTGCGCCGAACGGGGAACGCGACATGTCACAAGTGAAATGCTACAACTGCAACAAGCTCGGACACTTCTCGAAGCAGTGCACCGAGCCGCGCCGAGAGCGCAAGGACCAGGCGAACCTTGCTGTGACGCACAACCAGGATGATGAGGCAACTCTCCTCCTGGCCACGGTCACCAGCCTCACCACCGCCACTGAGCGCCCGGTCGAGCGCGTACTTCTGAACGAAGAGCGCTCCCAGGCGCGCACCCAGGAGGACGGCATCTGCGACACTGCCTGGTACCTGAACACTGGTGCAAGCAACCACATGTCCGGGCGCCGCGAGATCTTCTCCGAGCTCGACGTGGGAGCACGGGGAATCGTGAAACTCGGCGACGGCTCCAGTGTGCAGATTGGGGGAAGAGGAACGATCCTGTTCGAGTGCCGCAGCGGCGAGCACCTGACTCTCCCCGAGGTATACTATATACCCCGACTCTGCAGTAACATTCTGAGCATCGGTCAGATGGATGAAATCGGCTGCGAGACGACGATCCACGCCGGGGTCCTTCGTCTCCGCAACCCCGACGGGCGCCTGCTCGCCTGCGTGGAGCGCAACGCTGGGCGCCTCTACATCCTTCGGCTGTCACTCACCAAGCCCGTGTGCCTGCTGGCGAACGGGGACGACAAGGCCTGGCTGTGGCATTCGCGCTACGGCCATCTGAATTTCAGGGCGCTGCGCGACCTTGCACGCCTGGAGATGGCAAATGGCGTACCCCTCGTCGATCGCGTGGATCAGTACTGCGACGGATGCGCACTGGGGAAGCAGCATCGGCTCCCGTTCCTGCAGGCCTCAGCGTACCGTGCAGAACACGCGCTGGAGCTCGTCCACACCGACCTCTGCGGCCCGATCAAGCCCGCGACAACTGGAGGTAACCGATTCTTCCTGCTGGTTGTTGACGACCACTCACGCTACATGTGGTTAGAGGTGATCACATCCAAGGCGGAAGCCTTCCAGCGCTTCAAGAAGATCAAGGCTCTCGCCGAAGCAGAGTCTGGGCGCCGGCTCCTGGCGTTTCGCTCTGATCGGGGCGGAGAGTTCAACTCCGTCGAATTCCGCCTGTACTGCGAGGCCGGTGGGATCAAGCACTGCACCACGGCGCCATACACGCCCCAGCAAAACGGTGTGGTCGAGAGGCGAAACCAGACCGTGGTGGAGATGGCACGCTGCCTGCTCAAGAGCATGGGCGTGCCCGCCACGTTCCGGGGAGACGCCGTCAAGACCGCGGTGTACCTGCTCAACCGATCGCCCACTCGCAGCATCGAAGGATAGACGCCGTACGAAGCCTGGCACAAGAAGAAACCGTCAGTTCATCATCTCCGCACTTTCGGGTGCGTCGCTCACGTCAAGCGCGTCGGCCCCGGCATCGACAAACTGGCCGACCGCTCGACGCCGATGATCTTCCTTGGGTACGCGGAGGGAGCCAAAGTGTACCGGGTATTCGACCCAGCCACGAACAAGATGCACGTCACACGCGACGTTGTATTTGAAGAGAAAAGAAAGTGGGACTGGACGCAAGTTCCAGGAGGAGTGGTGCTCCCATCGGACGAACACTTCGTGGTCGTCTACAGTGACGAGGAGATCGTCGACGTGCAAGCTCCCCCGTCGCCCGCAGCAGAGCCCCGTCTCCACCATCCTTGCTGGCCGGCTCCCCCATCGCGTCGCCATCAACACCATGCACCCCAGACTCTGTTGAGGACGGATGGGCGACGCCGCCCGGTGACGACTGGGAGCGGCACGACCTCGACCACACGCCGCCCCATTATCGCAAGATGAAGCACGTCCTCGCCGAAGTGGATGCGGTGGCAAGGGAAGAGCACGTCGGCCTCTGCCTTGTTGCTGCTGATGAACCTGACAGCATCGACGAGGCCCTGGATGAGGCGTGCTGGAAAAGTGCCATGGACGCCGAGCTGGGGGCGATCCGCGACAATGGCACATGGGAGCTCGCCATGCTTCTGGCCGGCCACCGCGCCATAGGGCTGAAATGGGTCTTCAAGATCAAGAGGGACCCCTCCGGCAAGGTTTTGAAGCACAAGGCGCACTTGGTGGCGAAGGGCTACGCACAGCGCCAGGGCGTGGACTACGACGAAGTCTTCGCGCCAGTAGCCCGCATGGAGACAGTTCGTCTACTGCTGGCGCTGGCGGCACACAAGGGGTGGCAAGTCCATCACATGGACGTCAAGTCAGCGTTCTTGAACGGTGATTTGATCGAGGAGGTTTATGTGCATCAGCCCCCTGGCTTCATCATCGCCGGCGAGGAAGGGAAGGTACTGCGGCTTCGCAAGGCGCTGTACGGCCTGAAGCAGGCGCCGCGAGCGTGGTATGCCAAGCTCGATGCTTCCCTCTCTTCACTTGGATTTGAGCGCAGCCCCCTGGAGCATGCAGTATACAGAAGGAGCACCGCAGCGGGGACACTGCTCATCGGCGTGTATGTGGATGATCTGATCATCACCGGCACCAGCATCAACGAGATCACTGCATTCAAGGAACAAATGCAGAGAGTGTTCGACATGAGCGACCTTGGGCTCCTGAGCTACTACCTTGGGATCGAGGTTCGTCAGAGGAACGGAGAGATTACACTCTGTCAGAACGCTTATGCAAGGAAGATTCTCGATGAAGCTGGGATGAGGGGGTGTAATCCCTCAGACACCCCAATGCAGAGCAGACTCAAGCTGGGAAAGACGGGCGCCGGCGAGCTCGTGGACGCCACACGGTACAGAAGCGTCGTCGGGAGCCTTCGATATCTCTGCAACACCAGGCCTGATATCTCGTTCTCCGTGGGGATTGTGAGCAGATATCTCGAAGCTCCGGCGGCTGCTCACTGGGCTGCTGTCAAGCAAATACTACACTACGTCAGTAGCACGCTGAACCACGGCTGCTGCTACAAGCATGAAGGAGCAGCAGCACCGGCAGTGATCGGCTACAGCGACAGCGATCACGCTGGAGATGTTGATGATCGGCGCAGCACCACTGGAGTTATCTTCTTCCTCAATTCCAGCCCGATCACATGGACTTCACACAAGCAGAAGGTTGTCGCTATATCGTCCTGCGAGGCCGAGTACATGGCGGCAGCAACCGCAGCCTGTCAAGGTGTGTGGCTATGCAGGCTCCTCGCCGAGCTCACCGGCGATGCTCCAACGAAGGCGAAGCTGCGCGTCGACAACAAGTCGGCGATTGCTTTGAGCAAGAACCCGGTGCACCACGACAGAAGTAAGCACATCGATATCCGCTATCACTTCATTCGTGAGTGCATCGACGACGGCAAGGTGGAAGTCGACCACATCGGCACGGACAACTTGCCGACTTTCTCACCAAGGCGCTAGGACGGATCAAGTTCATTGAAATGCGACAGAAGGTCGGCGTCGCCATGGTGAGTCCGGGCGTCGGAATTAGGGGGTGAATTGTTGAACCTATAATTCCACGACCCGTTTTCAGTAGCTAGGTTTGCATTTCTTCAGTCAACTGAATAAATGGCCATGTGGGTCGGTAGTCTAGCTAGGTAGTTCAGCTCCCGTTAGAATAGCTCTCTCTTTCAGTTAGAAGTAGCTAGCTTGGCGCGGCCGTTGCTGGGCATGAGATGGCATGCTGAATGCAGCCGGCGGTTCGCGCGGATCACCCGGATCACGAGCGTCGTGGGATGGCACGACCGGCAAGCTCGCGTACGTGGTTGATCTCTTCTGTAACGTTTGCAAATAAGAGCAATAGAAGTGAGAAAAGCTGCTGTAGTTGCACGCAGCACCAAACCTCTCTCCTTCGTCCACCTTCAGCTTCTGCCATCTGCGAAAGTGAGAACATTCCGACGTCCACGGTTCCAACAGCGCTCGCTGCCGGTGGCCTGTGGTCTCGTCTCCGCTCAAGCTGCTCCCACGCCCTGCCACGCTCATTGCTAGCCTCTGCTGCTGCTGCGCGAGCCGTCGCTGTGCTGTCGTCGCCCCCCTTGTCGTTGCCATGGCCGTCAGAGCATTCTGCTCCCGTGCGCGCCCAAACGCTAGAGGGACACGGCTGTGCCAATGCCACCTGGGCCCCAGCTCCAATTAATTAGGGATATCCCCCAATTAGTCTTTTTTATTTTATTAGTTAAAATTAAGTTACAAGTGACTATGACATGTGGGCCGTGCCCCTCAATTAGTCCGAGTTAGTGAAAACAGGAGTTAACCCCCTAGTCTATGACAGGTGGGCCCTCTTCATTGTTCCTATGGATAAGAATGACCGAGTGAGCTGCTGAGTAGGTAGCTCGGTCCACCAGTTAGCCCGTGTTGACTAGGCAGTTCACCCATTCAACTGGGCCCCCATGTCAGCCCGTAGTGCAGTGCTGAGTGAATTTTTTTATCTCAGAATATTATTAAAACTTTTAAAATTAATATAAAATAATTTGTAACTAGGATGAAAAAGTTTTATACATGAAAGTTGCTCAGAAAAATTCAACGAATACTAATACATTGTTTATTCAACTGTCATGTGCACCTAGCATGATGAACGTGGACACTTTGCGTTAGGATCACCTGTCGGGTAAAAGCCAAAGACCCGAGAAATATCGTCATATATTCTCCCGCTCCATGTGTAACGTGTAGTACTACTTTAGCTCATCCCAAGCACTGCATATTGCCATGCCATGCGTCATATCGTATCTACTTGCTTATATTTATTGTTTCTTACTCATCTTCTCTTCGGTAGACACCGAGACTGACGCTGCCGCCGAGTACGAGTACACCGCTGATGATTAGCCTTTTGCAGCACAACAACAAGGCAAGCAAAACCCCCTTGATCATTCCGATATCACCCATTATTTCTCCCTCTTACTTGCATTAGATTCTGCTACTGTTGTAGGTAGCTCCTATTCTGATGCATAGCTTGTTTTTGTTAGAGTGATGTTGTACACTACTACATATTAAATGGTTAGTATATGTTGATTAGTGATCCCTAGTGACCCCACTATGTCCCAGTTGCCCCTGCTTCATCATCAAAGACTCGACGACTTGAAGACTCGAAGACTTCATCATCTTGATCAATGAGCCAGACCCGTCACATCACCTCAAACCCCTCAGTTGTATGACCCTCAAAGCTACTATCGAGTATAGAGGGTGATACCTCGTAATGTACTCCTAATGTTAACTCTGTAGTGTAGTTAACTGGAGATGGATTATGGAGGGTGATTCCTCCTTCACCACTTCCAGTAACGACTCTATCATACAACCCCTCAAGCGTAAACCATAGAGGGTTATTCCTCCCTGTTCACCTTGATAGTTAAATCGATTTGAATCCGTCGAGGTGATACCTCAGATTCCTTTCGTGTTATAGACACACAGTTACTTTAACTTTTACTACTTGAACATGATGAGATGTCTCAAGTGGGTGGATTCCCACGTGATTGTGATGAAGCGTGGTCGGACATTCTTAGCCATTGACACAAGTCCTCGAGACGGGGCGACGGTACCACATATCGTGGATCATTGATCGTCACCGCAGTTTAACAAATAAGTAATGGGTTTGGATATGTGATCCGAGAAGGTCACTCGCCTGTTTCGCACTAGCCACCACGCAGGAATAAGTATGGGCACTCTGCATCGTACATTCGCCCGAAATCTCTTCAGATGTGACAGTTGAGCAGCACGCGCCCAAGGAGTCCGTGTAAGCATTGATCTTGTATTAAGAGGTGCCAGGACAGACACCGACCATCCACGTAAAAAGCATGATTGTGAAGGGAGATTGGCCCATGACCCCCTTGCGATTAGGATGTAAACCGACGTGCGGCCTCTCTGTTGAGCCTTGGTAGGACTACGATGTGTTGATCAACTGATGCCAGTCATGACCCAGGAAAGTGTGTCCGGCCGGAGTTAATGGAGCGTGTTGGCTAAGTTTGTCCACCCCTGCACGGAAGTATATCTATGTGAATAGCCGTGTCCACGGTAACAGACGCTCGGAGTTGTATCCCGGTCTAATACAACTAGAAGTCTAACTTAAAATGAAATGTTGGCTCCGAGATTGCTTTCTCAGAAGAAGTCAAGGAAGGGTCTCTAGCCGTTTTTAAATTAATTTTGCTCCAACATGATTATTGCATATGTGTTACTGATCTACACTCTTCTAATGCTGCAAGACCATGAAGATGCTAGTCTTTGATAGAACTAGGTCTTCTCCTATATTCTGGCATTTCTGCAGTCACTCCAAAGATATAGCCCCTTCCTTTGATATTGATGCATACTTAGCATAGTTCTGATGTCAGTCTTGCAAGTACTTTGGATGAGTACTCACCGTTGCTTTGCTCCCCCTTTTCCTATTGAGATGACTTGTCGCGAATAGATGATGGAGCCGAGGAGATGGCTGATCCCGCCGACGACTACTATTACCCCGACGAAGCCTACTACTACGTTGAGGTCGCTGATGATCAGTAGTTAGGAGGATCCTAGTTAGGAGGCCTTTCCTTTTCAATCCGATGTTATGTTTGTGCTAGCCTTCTCAAGGCAAAACTTGTTTACTTATGTCTGTACTCACATATTGTTTGCTTCTGCTAACTTGTTTGTATTCGAGCTTATGTATTGGAGCCCTTGAGGCCCCTGGCTTGTAATATGAAGCTTGTATGACTTTAATTTGTGTCTAGAGTTGTTTTATGATATATTCTCGTGAGTCCCTAATATTGGGCGTACTATAACACCCAAGATGCGATCCTATCCTTATTTTCGCACGAGGACCTCGATAGGGATAGAAGCGCATCTCGTCATTTTGCAAGAATGGATATCATTACAATTACATGTACTGAAGAGATGAGTATATGGAATTGGCTTACACTTGCCACAAGCTACATCAAGATCACATCAGTACATCAACATATTCAATCACCATGTAGAAGAGCAGGGTCCGACTACAGACAAAAACAAACAATAAAAGAACAATGTTCAACCTTGCTATCCCAGGCTACCGGCCCGGAATCCATCCTAGATCGATGAAGAAGAAGAAGGAGAAAACTCAAATAGAACAGTCATCGCGCTCACGTCAAAGTATTGCTTTACGTGTACCTGCAACTGTTGTTTTAGTAATTTGTGAGCCACATGGGACTCAACAATCTCATTTCCAAAGGTATCAAGACTAGAGAAGCTTAATGGGTGAGGTATGGTTAAGTGGTGAGGCTGTAGCATGCGATTAAGCATTTATTTGAGGTGGCTAACTTACGAGTGCAAGAATAAGAGGGGGGTGATCTACGCATATCGGACGTGAACTAATAATGATCAAATGAATGATCCTGAACCCTACTTATGTCAGACATAACCCCATCGTGTCCTCGATCAGAGAAGGAGCTCAGAAAGAGACAGTCACGGCTACGCACTCAGTTGGCATGTTTTTAATTAAGTTTACTTCAAGTTATCTAGAACCAGATGTTAAAGAAAGTTTCCAAGTTTGCCACATAACCGCGGGCACGACTTTCCAAACGATTTAACCGTGCAGGGCTGCTCCAACTAGTACATCACAAACTACTAAACACTGCGACGGAATAACCTCGATCAGGGAAAACCTGTCATCTCCTCGGGTTCCTATTGGAAAACCTCAACCTCGAGATAGCCCAAAGTATCCTCGGAATCCCTCGCACAAGACGCTTGAGAAAGGTAAAAGAAGTCCAGCAAGGCCGCCCGGCGTGTCGACGATCCCGATAGGAGCCGCATATCTCATTCTCAGGACACGACGGATAAGTACATCATACGGTGGCCTGATAGAAATCTCCCAAGTTGCCCCGGGTTGGCCCCGCAAACGACTCTAGTTTGGACCAGCACGAGCAGCACTGGCCCCATGTATTATGTTGAATTACTCCTCAGGTTCGTGACACCCAATGTTTTTAGTATTATTATGTTGGGAAAATATAGTACCAATGTTGGGCCTTGACAGACGAGTTTTATCCCAAAATGAAAATCTAGGGGGTCCCCATAACAACCCCAAGCATGTTAGGGCATGTTTGGTAGCCTGCACGGAGAGTATATGAGCCCAAAAGTTCCCTCCCCGACCCACTTTTCGCTGTTTGGTAGGGTGTATGGGTTGAGGAGAGCATGCATCAACTGATGCAAAAAAGGGCCTCACCATAGCTGAGCCGAGCACCCCCGCGGAGGCGAGCTGAGGAGAGCTATGCTGAGCCCATGCACCCTCGCCCCACCTCACCCTCGCCCCGTCAGTCCCCAGCCGCCTCGCCATCGCCCTCCCGCGCCCCTCCCGAGCCATGTCGCGCCCCACCCGAGCTCGGGCGGCCTCGCCCGAGCCCCGCCGCGCCTCTTCCGAGCTCCACCGTGCCTCGCTTGAGCCCCGCCCTGCCCCTCCCGAGCCTTGCCGCGCCCCTCCCGAGCCCCGACGGCCTCGCCCGAGCCCCGCCATGCCCCACCCAAGCCCCGACGACCTCACCCTCTCTCCTCCTCCTCCTCGATCTCCACCGTGTGGCGGCGCCTAGAACTGGATCGGGTCGCTAGGCGGCGTGGGGCTGCAGATCTGACGAGGTCACGGTGGTGGAGGAGCAGGGTCTACCCCGCCATCGCCGCCTCCGCCCCTCCCCCCGTTCCTTCACGTACCTCCTCTTCCTCCCTCGCAGTGCACCTCTTCCTCCTCCCTCTTCCTACCAAACACAATCTCATCCAAACATGTCTCAACACATACATGACCACCAAGCAACTGAAGATGTATGTATTCATCATGTCTATACTTAGAATGCATCAACAGGGAACAACTATGCTAGGGTGAGAACAACTGCCAAACACACCCTTAGGAGCGCTCATTTATGGAACATAACACCGGTAGTCGAAACTAAGGCGGCAAAGGTCGAACAAAACACCAGGCTAGAAAGGCCGAGCCTTCAACCTTTTACCAAGTATATAGGTGCATTAAATTAAATAACAATTAATATGGTGATATAACAAGGAACCCATGTTTTCACATGGAAGCAACTGCACCTGCAACTAGAAACGCTATAAGAAGGTTGAGCAAGCGGTAACATAGCCAAATGGTGGTTTGCTGGGTTGTGGAAAGGTTAGAGTTTTTTCATGGCAATGTTGGGAGGTTGACATTTAACAGGTGGCAGGCAGCGAGACATAGCGAAAGAAACGAGACAACTAGCATGGCAATGATAATAATGGTATCTTGGGGAATGATCATCTTGCCTGTGATCCAGCTTGGAAGAAGAACGATTCCGTGAAGCAGAAGAACCGACGTAGTCGAACAGATCCTCACACTCCGAAGCGGATCAGAACTCTATCAAGAAGAAACAATCCGGAACAATAATCAACACATGGTAACACCACCACATATTCAAGACAAGATGCACAACACACATTATGCATGTTCAGTTCAATTATGCAAGGCACGACACGACAATTCACAACAATCCAACACTACACATTAAGTGAAGCTCAATATGCAATGAGTTGCATATTGACGAAACTCCACATTCAAATATTTGGTTCACTCTCGTTTAGGTACCCAACAAATTAAATTTTGTGAAACATGGCAAGAGGTCAAGCAGAAATAAACTACCTATCTAGGCATTTTAAATGAGGCCGGAAACATCATATAGCATCTCCGAACTGACCCCATGTGTTAACTTCAAAATCTGTCCAGATCTGACCTAAACATATTTTATGTTTGTTAAATGGCAAAATAAAGTGGTTCACGTGATTCTCCACGTCGTTCTAGTCCATTTACATATAGAGATCATTGCAAACGGAGCTACGGTTCAAAAGATATGATCACCGCAAGATATGATGTCATGAATGCAATATGTATGCAAATGACAGCCACAAGCATTCCAAATGTAACGACCAAACCTCGAAGGATTTGAGTCTCTGTGGTTTACTGTGCTAGTCCCTGGATCGACTCGCTAGCACACACAGTATAGATGAAAACCAGAATAGCAAGTGCATCATTTATAATAACGTATGATCCAGAATTTATAAAATATAACAATCTGCATAGCACTTAGCTAGCTTTATTCTAATACACAGCGGAAAAGTAGCAGAATAATAACGATGAGTCCCATCATAGCCCACTGGCGATGTTGAGTGAAGACTCGCGACCCTAACGGTACCTTACTCCTCGTCTGAATATCCTGCAACATGATACGTTGCAGCCATATAGGTCAATACTTTGAATGTATTGGCAAGTTACACAGGAAAAATAATATAACAGACCTACATGTATATGCATAATATAACAAGAGAAAGGCTGATGGTTATTTTGCAGAAAGCTGATTTTATCCTCATAGCTACCTAATAGTCAAGTTTTGATTTGTTTGCTACAATACTTATATATGGTTGAATTGGCATCTCCAACTCCAACCTATTACCATTATTAAGTTTCCCATCAAGTTATATTAAGTGTGTCATCTGTCAAGATCATCCAACAACTGTAATGGCCTAGCTGCTCAAAATTGTCCATCACCGGGGACACGGCTAATCATGATTAGTTTATACACTCTGCAGAGGTTTGCACACTGTACCCACTAGACCCAACCCGAAGATTGAGACGAAGTCTTTCAGAAACAGTCACCTCCACCCAACGGCAAGCCGGTACACCTATTCATATCTACATCTGCTAGCTTTGCCCAGGCAAGGTTCCCACAACCTACTCAACTAAGCTAGAGCCCATATAGCTAGTGGTTGCGCACGGAAACTACTAGTCACTAAGTCTGTCTGATCTTTTTGAACCTGGGCGGCATTCCACTTACATTCAGAGGGTAGAAACCATGATGTTCTTGAAACCACCCAGCAATACCATATCCGCCCAGAGGTGTATTAAATCCTTAATTACTACTCAAATTTATTTTGTAGTAATCCTCACATAATCTCAATGAATACAGGAACCAATCCCCGTCTACATAGCATAGCAAAACTACAAATACCATGATCTTCAATGACGAGGGGATATAGCTTAATAGCATAGCAATGATAAATTCCTATACATGCATAATTTTCATAGGGTGATATAATACTACATGCATAGAAAAAAATAATAGGTAAAGGATGATCAACATGTAACTTGCCTTGATTCTGATTCAGAAAGTCACACTCCTGACAATAGTTTGCGTCGCACTCCGCACAATCTACACGTTGCAAACAATCACACCAATCAATCACCACAATCACATAACACCAAATAAGATCATCGGCAATAAAACAACTTGTTTAAAACCAAAGCATAAATAGCATGGCAGCAGGTATAAAATCATCTACATGCTGATACGATGACAACGCAAAAAGAATCAACTAAACCGGATGAACGGTTTGCAAAATATGGCCTCCGGTAGGTTTAAAATAATCTGTTTTAACAAAAAAATTAATTTTTGTAAAACTGAAAACCACTGGTTCTAACATGTTCTACTCATCAATACGAGATCACAGGAAAAAGAATTTCCTAAATCGGAGTTACGAGTAAAAAGATAAACGCGTTTCAAAATTATACCGAGAATCTGACAGAGCTAAAAACAGATTAAAATAGATTGAAATTCGTCCTGAAGCTGTTCATCAGGACTTGATGAATCGCTCGTGCGGGCGTTCTCACCACGAACAGCGGGGAAAAACGGAACCGTCTCGGTGTGGTGCCTCTGATGGTGCTTCTCCGGTGGCGGTCGGACAAACTCCGGTGACGTACGCAAACTCCGGTGAACGGCTTCGCGAACTCCGGTGGATGGTGAGGTGCTCCGGCGATGGCGGCTCCGGCGTCGGCGCGGTGAGGGGCGGCTCCTCTGCGATCTAGGCGAGATGGGGTGACAGGAGAGAATCGGGACAGGGGAGATCGGGCTCCTGGACTTTATCGCGAGAAGAAGTCATGCGAGGAGGAGTCCACCTCGGTCTCGGGCGAAGGGAGAAACCGGCTCGGGGTCGAAGTCCTGGCGCTGGGGTTATGGAGGCTGCCCTCGGTCGCTGGGTCTCCTGGCCGCTGGCCTCGCTGGGTGCTGCTGTGGGTCCTGGGACTCGGTCTCTCGAGCAAGCTCGTGTGCAAAGCTGGCTACCTGGGCAACTAACGAGCCTGGGGCTCATGGGGCAAGAGCCTGGAGCGATGGCTCCTGCCAGCTGGGTTGTGGCACGCTGGGGCAATGCGAGCCTGGGGCTGGGCACTAGCTCGGTGCTGGTGGTGCGGTCCGGCCTGGCCTGGCCAGCTGGGCCGGTTAGTACAGTTTTTTTTTAAAGTAAAAAAAATAGAAAAAAAATAAAAAGTATTAAAAATAATATATATATATATATAATTTCTTTAAATAAAAACAAACAGAGAAAAAGAAAATAATAGCGATAATATACGTATACAAAAAAATACATACATATGTATATTAAAACCAAACGCATATAGTAATATATATATATAGGTATATATAGATACATATATTAAAATCTAATATAGATATATATATATATAAATATAAAATAAATATCCTAATAAATACTAAAGGAAACCTAGTTCCACCTAATGCAAACTTTGAAAAAATAGCTTTAATGCAATAGACCACGGAAAAGCATTTGAAAAACTCAAATAAAATAATTTCGGGCATTATAAAAATTTGCGAAACCAAAACGAATACTCCAAATGATATTCAAAACGTTATGCACTTTAATTCGACAAGGGAGAAGTCATATTATCTCTACTCAAATAAATTGCCCGAAGTTGCAAAATGAATAAAATTTTCAGAAGAACAAATAATGCATAAAAATATGAGATGCATATGAATGATCTATTAACATCCGAATTTAGGAAAATTGGGATGTTACAAACCTACCCCCCTTAGGATGAATCTCGCCCTCGAGTTTCGGGTTGGCTAGCAAATAGGTGTGGGTGCTCCTGCTTGAGATCCTCCTCTCGTTCCCAAGTAGCCTCTTCTTCGGTATGATGATCCGACTGAACTTTGCATAACCTGATTGTCTTGGTGCGAGTAACTCTCTCTGCTGTCTCCAGAATCTTAACAGGCTTCTCTTCATATGTCAAGTCAGTCTCCAACTGAATTGCCTCAAGTGGCACTATATCTCGCAAAGGAACATCTGCCATCTCGGCATGACACTTCTTTAGCTGGGATACGTGAAACACATTATGAACTCCTGACAAAGCTTCTGGCAACTCCAGCTGATAAGCTACTTCTCCTCGACGCTCCAAGATCCTGTAAGGCCCCACAAACCGTGGTGCTAACTTACCTTTGATCCCAAACCTCTTAATTCCACGAAGTGGTGAAACTCTAAGGTATGCACGGTCTCCTACCTCATATGTCACCTCCTTGCGCTTTGCATCTGCATAACTCTTCTGTCTGGACTGTGCTATTTTCAGCCTGTCACGAACCAACCTGACTTTCTCCTCAACATCTCTAATCAAGTCTGGTCCAAAGAACTGACGCTCTCCAACCTCATCCCACATCAATGGTGTCCTGCACTTCCTACCATACAGAAACTCAAACGGTGCCATCTGCAAACTAGCCTGATAACTGTTATTATATGAGAACTCTGCATACGGTAAATTATCATCCCAACTGGACCCGTAGTCCAAAGCACAAGCTCTCAACATATCCTCCAATATCTGATTCACCCTCTCAGTCTGCCCATCTGTCTGTGGATGGAATGCTGTACTGAACTCCAGTCTAGTACCCAATGATTCATGCAACTGACGCCAAAATTTAGAAGTGAACTGAGTACCTCTATCAGACACTACCTTCTTTGGAACTCCATGCAGACAGACAATTCTGGACATATAAATCTTAGCTAGCTTAGCACTGGTATAGGTAGTCTTTACCGGGATGAAGTGAGCGACTTTAGTCAAACGATCAACAACTACCCAAATAGAATCATAACCTGATCGAGTCCTGGGTAATCCAGTGATGAAATCCATACCAATCTGATCCCACTTCCAATCAGGTATAGGCAATGGTTGTAACAAACCTGCTGGTTTCTGATGTTCTGCTTTAACTCTCTGGCACACATCACATACTGCAATATACTCAGCAATTTCCCTCTTCAGGCTAGGCCACCAAAATCTCTCCCTCAAATCCAAATACATCTTAGTATTACCTGGGTGGATAGAATAAGGTGAATCATGCGCCTCCTGAAGAATCAATTTCCTTATATCTGCATCCTGAGGTACACAAATACGCTTCTCAAACCATATGGCTCCATGTTCATCCTCATGGAAATCCTTTGCTTTCCCTTTTAGCATATTCTCCTTTATCTCAGCAATATACTTATCATCCTTTTGAGCTTCTCTAATTCTGTCAAGCAAAGTAGGTCTTACCTCAAGTGTAGCCAAATAGCCTCTAGGGACCATATCCAATCTCAGATTTCTGAACTGCTCACATAACTCCGGTGGCAGATCCTCAATATCAATTGCATTAGCATGGCTCCTACGGCTCAATGCATCAGCAACAACATTAGCCTTACCAGGATGATACTGCACATTCAAATCATAATCCTTAATAAGCTCCAACCATCTCCTCTGTCTGAGGTTCAACTCCCTCTGAGTAAATATGTACTTCAGGCTCTTATGATCAGTAAATATATCACAATGATTACCAAAAAGATAATGCCTCCAAGTTTTCAATGCATGCACAACTGAGGCTAACTCCAAATCATGTGTAGGATAATTATGCTCATGATTCTTAAGCTGACGTGAAGCATAAGAAACAACTTTACCTTCCTGCATCAAAACACTCCCAAGTCCCTGACGAGAAGCATCACAATATACCTGGAAGTCTTTATGTATATCTGGCAAAGTTAAAACTGGTGCTGTGACTAAACGTTGCTTCAACTCCTGAAAGCTAGCTTCACAATCATCAGTCCAAACAAACTTACTTCCCTTCTTCAACAATTCAGTCATAGGCTTTGCAATCTTCGAGAAATTCTCAATAAACCTTCTGTAATAACCTGCTAAGCCCAAAAAGCTGCGAATCTCACCAACTGACGTGGGTGTCTCCCACTCTGTAACAGCAGCAACCTTGGATGGATCAACTGCAACTCCATTACCTGATATAACATGGCCAAGGAATGCTACCTCATCCAGCCAAAACTCACATTTACTGAACTTGGCATACAATTGGTGCTCCCTCAGTTTCTCCAACACCAAACGTAAATGCGCTTCATGCTCTTGCTTATTCTTGGAAAACACCAATATATCATCAATGAAAACAACCACAAATTTATCCAAGAACTCCATAAACACCTTGTTCATCATATTCATGAAGTATGCTGGGGCATTAGTCAATCCAAATGACATAACAGTATACTCATACAGCCCATACCTCGTAGTGAAAGCAGTCTTTGGAATATCTTGCTCACGAATCTTTAATTGATGATAACCAGAACGAAGATCAATCTTAGAAAACACAGTAGCTCCCTCCAACTGGTCAAACAGATCATTTATCATAGGCAAAGGATACTTATTCTTAATGGTTACCTCATTCAGAGAACGATAATCAATACAGATCCTCAAGGTTCCATCCTTCTTCTCCACAAACAAAACAGGGGCTCCCCAAGGTGATGAACTTGGGCGAATAAATCCTTGTGCTTGTAACTCCCTCAACTGCTTCTTCAATTCCTCCAACTCTTGAGGAGGCATTCTGTATGGTCTCTTTGCAATAGGTCCAGTACCAGGTATTAAATCAATAAGAAACTCAATATCTCTATCTGGTGGCATACCTGGCAACTCCTCCGGAAACACATCTGGATAATCCTTCACAACTGGCACCTCTTCCAAGCTACCCCCCTTAAGAGAGTTCACCTGCATCCTCTTATGCTGGTACTTACATACATATTTGACTCTCTTCCCTCCTGGTGCACTGAGAGAAATAGATCGACTAGCACAATCGATAACTCCTTCATATTTGGCCATCCAATCCATACCCAAAATAATATCAAGACCTTGTGACTTCAATATGATCAAATCTGTCGGGAAAACATGCTTCCCAATAGACAAGGGCATCTGAAAACATCCCAAACTTGCTGCCATCTCAGCCCCAGGAGAACTTACTAGAATAGGTGACTTAAGGACTACGGTAGGCAGCTTATGTTTATCCACAAATACCCGTGATATGAATGAATGCGATGCACCAGTATCAAAAAGAACAAGAGCGGGTACTGAATTGATCAAAAACTTACCAATCACTGCCTCTGGCTTATTATAGACCTCCTCCACATTAACGTGGTTGACATGCCCCTTTTGAAAGGGGTTTGGCTTGATGACTCCAGAATTCCCATTACCATTATTGCTCTCTGGGCATGCATTGGAATAGTGGCCCATCTTTCTGCACTTGAAGCACTGGACCTGTTTAAGGTCTCTCTGCACTGGCACATTCTGGCGGTTCTGGTTATTATTACCTCCATTACCATTACCATTGCCATTGTTGCCCTTGTGTCCATAATGATGATGGTGGCCATTACCTCCATGATGATGATGCCCATTACCTCCATGGTGATGATGTCCATTACCTCCATAATTATGATATGAAGTGCGTGGCTTCTGCTGTGGTCCTGAATTAAACTTGTTGTTGCTATACTTCCTCTTGCGGTTCTCTATTGCCTGATGCTTTCCCTCAAGCACAATAGCCTTATCAACAAGCTCCTGATAATTACCAAAAGTGGCCACAGTCAACTGAACTCCCAAATCATCATTCAGGCCCTCCAAGAACTTCTCTTGTCTAGCTGCATCAGTATTAACATCATTAGGAGCATAACGTGCAAGTTTGTTGAACTCCTCCACATACTCATTAACTGAGCGACCTCCCTGACGCAAGCTGCGAAACTCCTTCTTCTTTAGACTCATGGCGCCAGCAGACACATGTGCGGCGCGGAAAGCTGCCTCAAACTGTGCCCATGTGATAGTATCAATGGGATAGGTGACCAAGTAGTTGTCCCACCAAGCTGCGGCAGGACCCTCCAATATATGTGAGGCAAACCTCACCCTCTCTGCATCTGTGCATCCAACGGTCTGCAGGTTCCTACCAATAGAACGAAGCCAATCATCCGCCATAATAGGTTCAGGGCTGCTGGAGAACCTCTGAGGATTCAACCTCAAGAACCTAGTAAGCATATCCATAGGTGGCGGAGGCGGTGGGTTGTTGTTGTTATTGTTGGCCAAACTCTGGGCAAGCAACTGGATCAACTGGCCTTGTCCCTCAAGTATCTGCCGCACATATTGCGGTGCATCATTGCCATTGCCATCATTGTTGCCTGCTCCTGCATTCCCGTCCCTAGGCTCACGTCTCGGCCGCATCTGGTGGGCAAGAATAGATAAGAAAATAGATAGAATAGGTCTAACGGAATATAGATATTCTACCCATATGCATATTATGAGCAAGGTAATATATATGAGGCAACAAAACATCATAACAAGTAACACAAACAAGCATAACAATAATCAAACATATCTATATATATAGTCGAATAATTCTAACAAGATCCTAATTTAACAAACAAGCAAGATAACAATCAAGCAAGCAACCTAGTATCGTCATGCCACAAAGCGGGCATAATCAGATACGCTAACACATTAATAGCGCAAATAAAACAAGATAAGTGGTGGTCTCAACACTAGTTCCTACTTAAGCTGGTCAAGATACTAGAGTGGTTGTCTAATGAAAGAGTAAGATGTAGACAAAGTTAATAGAATAAACTTTCACTCCTATGGCTTTTCTAATCCATTTTCTAGGGTCACGACCTACAGTCAACACATTGCTCTGATGCCATCTGTAACGACCAAACCTCGAAGGATTTGAGTCTCTGTGGTTTACTGTGCTAGTCCCTGGATCGACTCGCTAGCACACACAGTATAGATGAAAACCAGAATAGCAAGTGCATCATTTATAATAACGCATGATCCAGAATTTATAAAATATAACAATCTGCATAGCACTTAGCTAGCTTTATTCTAATACACAGCGGAAAAGTAGCAGAATAATAACGATGAGTCCCATCATAGCCCACTGGCGATGTTGAGTGAAGACTCGCGACCCTAACGGTACCTTACTCCTCGTCTGAATATCCTGCAACATGATACGTTGCAGCCATATAGGTCAATACTTTGAATGTATTGGCAAGTTACACAGGAAAAATAATATAACAGACCTACATGTATATGCATAATATAACAAGAGAAAGGCTGATGGTTATTTTGCAGAAAGCTGATTTTATCCTCATAGCTACCTAATAGTCAAGTTTTGATTTGTTTGCTACAATACTTATATATGGTTGAATTGGCATCTCCAACTCCAACCTATTACCATTATTAAGTTTCCCATCAAGTTATATTAAGTGTGTCATCTGTCAAGATCATCCAACAACTGTAATGGCCTAGCTGCTCAAAATTGTCCATCACCGGGGACACGGCTAATCATGATTAGTTTATACACTCTGCAGAGGTTTGCACACTGTACCCACTAGACCCAACCCGAAGATTGAGACGAAGTCTTTCAGAAACAGTCACCTCCACCCAACGGCAAGCCGGTACACCTATTCATATCTACATCTGCTAGCTTTGCCCAGGCAAGGTTCCCACAACCTACTCAACTAAGCTAGAGCCCATATAGCTAGTGGTTGCGCACGGAAACTACTAGTCACTAAGTCTGTCTGATCTTTTTGAACCTGGGCGGCATTCCACTTACATTCAGAGGGTAGAAACCATGATGTTCTTGAAACCACCCAGCAATACCATATCCGCCCAGAGGTGTATTAAATCCTTAATTACTACTCAAATTTATTTTGTAGTAATCCTCACATAATCTCAATGAATACAGGAACCAATCCCCGTCTACATAGCATAGCAAAACTACAAATACCATGATCTTCAATGACGAGGGGATATAGCTTAATAGCATAGCAATGATAATATTCCTATACATGCATAATTTTCATAGGGTGATATAATACTACATGCATAGAAAAAAATAATAGGTAAAGGATGATCAACATGTAACTTGCCTTGATTCTGATTCAGAAAGTCACACTCCTGACAATAGTTTGCGTCGCACTCCGCACAATCTACACGTTGCAAACAATCACACCAATCAATCACCACAATCACATAACACCAAATAAGATCATCGGCAATAAAACAACTTGTTTAAAACCAAAGCATAAATAGCATGGCAGCAGGTATAAAATCATCTACATGCTGATACGATGACAACGCAAAAAGAATCAACTAAACCGGATGAACGGTTTGCAAAATATGGCCTCCGGTAGGTTTAAAATAATCTGTTTTAACAAAAAAATTAATTTTTGTAAAACTGAAAACCACTGGTTCTAACATGTTCTACTCATCAATACGAGATCACAGGAAAAAGAATTTCCTAAATCGGAGTTACGAGTAAAAAGATAAACGCGTTTCAAAATTATACCGAGAATCTGACAGAGCTAAAAACAGATTAAAATAGATTGAAATTCGTCCTGAAGCTGTTCATCAGGACTTGATGAATCGCTCGTGCGGGCGTTCTCACCACGAACAGCGGGGAAAAACGGAACCGTCTCGGTGTGGTGCCTCTGATGGTGCTTCTCCGGTGGCGGTCGGACAAACTCCGGTGACGTACGCAAACTCCGGTGAACGGCTTCGCGAACTCCGGTGGATGGTGAGGTGCTCCGGCGATGGCGGCTCCGGCGTCGGCGCGGTGAGGGGCGGCTCCTCTGCGATCTAGGCGAGATGGGGTGACAGGAGAGAATCGGGACAGGGGAGATCGGGCTCCTGGACTTTATCGCGAGAAGAAGTCATGCGAGGAGGAGTCCACCTCGGTCTCGGGCGAAGGGAGAAACCGGCTCGGGGTCGAAGTCCTGGCGCTGGGGTTATGGAGGCTGCCCTCGGTCGCTGGGTCTCCTGGCCGCTGGCCTCGCTGGGTGCTGCTGTGGGTCCTGGGACTCGGTCTCTCGAGCAAGCTCGTGTGCAAAGCTGGCTACCTGGGCAACTAACGAGCCTGGGGCTCATGGGGCAAGAGCCTGGAGCGATGGCTCCTGCCAGCTGGGTTGTGGCACGCTGGGGCAATGCGAGCCTGGGGCTGGGCACTAGCTCGGTGCTGGTGGTGCGGTCCGGCCTGGCCTGGCCAGCTGGGCCGGTTAGTACAGTTTTTTTTAAAGTAAAAAAAATAGAAAAAAAATAAAAAGTATTAAAAATAATATATATATATATATATATTTTCTTTAAAGAAAAACAAACAAAGAAAAAGAAAATAATAGCGATAATATACGTATACAAAAAAATACATACATATGTATATTAAAACCAAACGCATATAGTAATATATATATATAGGTATATATAGATACATATATTAAAATCTAATATAGATATATATATATATATAAATATAAAATAAATATCCTAATAAATACTAAAGGAAACCTAGTTCCACCTAATGCAAACTTTGAAAAAATAGCTTTAATGCAATAGACCACGGAAAAGCATTTGAAAAACTCAAATAAAATAATTTCGGGCATTATAAAAATTTGCGAAACCAAAACGAATACTCCAAATGATATTCAAAACGTTATGCACTTTAATTCGACAAGGGAGAAGTCATATTATCTCTACTCAAATAAATTGCCCGAAGTTGCAAAATGAATAAAATTTTCAGAAGAACAAATAATGCATAAAAATATGAGATGCATATGAATGATCTATTAACATCCAAATTTAGGAAAATTGGGATTTAACACCAAACCATGAAGGAAGCAATATATAAAGAAGCTACATGAGATTCTAAGCAAGATTCATACATGACACGTTCCAAAGAGAGCAACGGTTCAACAATTAGAAGCAAAACAAGAAATAGGTACAATCTGCCAAAAACAGCATCATGGCATTTTCTACACCCCGAAACAACAAGCTACATAACTCTAAAATGCTCAAACAAGACATGTGGTAGTATTGGGCAAGATGCAAAACAACATCCTGCTAAATACAACTAGCATGGAAGCATGGATCACTAGTAACTGAGCGCACAAAATGGCAAGTTGCACACAGTTTCAGACTTGGTGAAAATAACAGTTTTGACAGTGCAATTTTCAACCAGATGGCATATTGGCATAAGTAAAACTACATTCTACAAGGCATGGAATGCCATGAAAATTAACAACATGATAGAGAATCTTAAGCACTACAAATAACTCCATTGCACCAACCCCATATGGGCTGTAGATCACTATCAGACCACATGGCAATACAACAACAAAATATTACAATTTCAGACTTAGAAATATTTCAGCATCTCAAGTCAGCACTATTTTCTAGCATGTTGGCAACAAGAAAAGAAGACCTAAACATGGATTTCTATATCAACCAAAATTTCCTGGGGCTAGCATACATGTCCAAGAGCATATCTCATGTTGACAAGTAATTCATATCATGCACGAATAAATCACACAAAATAAACAAAAGGGCAACATGGCAAAATATCATGCACGCTAACTTGCTCAAAAGAAAAATTAAATGCATAGTTAAATCCTATGGATTTTCTACCCCGAAAACATATATAACATGTGGGGTTACAAATAAAACTAATGCCACCACATATATGCGAGAATATGACATAAACCCGTCTTAGCAAACTATTTATGCCTCCTACATGAAAATAACAAGACAAATATTTCTAATATGCATGGCAAGGGTTGCAACCAACATGAACATTTTACATACATGGTTTGAGCAATTTGGATGCACGCTTAAATAGCTATAGAATAAAACACCTTAATATAACTGCATACAAATCTACGCAAACAAGAGGTCAAACAGTTTTAAATATGCATGCAAGTTGGAAAATATTAATCTACACGAAATTCTACACCTTTTACATACATAAATTAATTTGATCTGACACATGGTTTAAAAGATACGGGCATTTTAATATCATGCAATTTTCTCAAATCCCTTGTAATTAGCTAAAAACGCAGAACAAAAAATAATAATGCATGGACCTAATCTGAGGGCAAAGGGGCTAACATCACACGAGCGCAACACTCTAAGAAGCGCACACGGGCGCTGGATAGGGAAGGCGCTCACCTGCGTGCCACTTGGGCTGGAGCTGGTTGGCACAGGGCTTGCTGGGCCTCGGCAAAGGGAGGCGCCCACAGGGTGAGTGGACGGGGATGCTGGCGTTGGTATGCTGTAGCTGGGCCATAGGAGAGTTGGGCCTTGCGCGGGAGCCGGTCACTAGGCCCAGGAGGTGGCGAGGCCCGAGGCGGCCAATGCACGCACAGTCTGGGCGTCTCCCTCCTCCCGCATACGAGAGGAGGTGGCGGCGCCACAGCTTACTCCGGCGATGTGGGGGATGGGGATCGACGGGGGCCGGCCGGATCTGGACGGGTCCAGTCACAGGAGTGCCATTCTCGACGGCGGCAGCGCATGCCGAGGCCATGGCGAGCTCCTATCCATGGATCAGAGAGGGAAATTGAGGTTAGAGAAAGAGAGCACGGGGAGGAGGAGAGGGACGGCGAGGGCGCGGGATCCCGGCGGGTTAGACCTAACGAGCGGCGGCAACCGCGCCGGGGACTGGTTCCTGTGGCTCACCAGCCGGGTGATCACCGAGGAGAGGCAGTGGGGTCGAGCAGCGCGCTCGGGAGCGGGGCTCCAACCACGGGAGGCACGGATAGGGAGCTCGGGCTCCTTTCGAGGGCAGCGGTGGCGGTTCAGGCCCAGCGTGCCAAATCTGGGCTCACGGGCCTGCGCGGCCGGAGGTGGGTGGAGAAGCTGGTTGCGGTGGCTAGGGTATGCACAGATTTCAAGGTGGGAGGCTGGGTGTCCAAATTAGGCAGGGGTGCTTATGGAAACCATTTCAAAATAATGAGATGACAACCAGCCACTAACAGAACCAAGGATTGTTTGGATGCAACAAGAAAGGCAAAAATTCTTACACCAGGAGGATATATTGAAAATTGGATCAACGATAATCACCATAATAACAACAATCCTTAGGAAAAGCTTTAGGTGAAATCTAAATCCAGATAACTCCATGAATAAACCATGGGTTAAAAACATTTCATGAGCAAAGGATTTGGTGGGTTTACATATTTCAATCTTGAAACAACTTCTCTTCGAGACCCCTCCACTAACAAGAACGCTATAACACCACCTCAAAGGAAAAGTAAGATGAATTGCATTTTGAAATACAAGAGAAAGAACACTTGAGATCTCCAACAAAATCTTGAAGAACACCTTGAAAATGAAGAGATAATGAACCGCGTGAGAGAAAACTACAACAAGGCACCGGAATATTTGAGACACGAATGAAGGGACGACAATAGAGAAGAATTTGAGATTGAAAGCTGAAAGCTAAGAACAAAGAAATCTTATGAAACGATGGCCTTCGGAGGATCAAGAAAAGAAACAACTCTGGAAAGCACCGGATAGATATGGAAGGATTTTCTCATGATTGGAAACAATTGAGAAGATAACACGAAGCTGAGATGACAATCTTCAAAAAAATGGAAAAGATTTAAGATAAACACTTCTTCAATCCGCCAAGTTGAGAATGAGGAGGAGAACACCACCAATAATTACAGAGATACTCCGGAATGATGAATAAGGAAAGGTTGAGACAATGATGAAATAAATTTGAAGTGATATTGAAGAAGGAATATGACTGATGAAATTCATACTTACGTCATAGTTGAAAAGAATTAGAGATCTCCGGGAAAAGATTAGAAGAGCGAGGTAAGTTCCTGGGAAAGAACCTGTGGGTTATGGGCCCACTCAAAAGAAACACCGTTGAAAAGATTGCTCAGAAAAAGAGATATTGCACCAATATAACTGAAAACTTGATGTTGTTGGGAACCTCGAAATAATTGAAAGGACCGAAAACAAGAAACTTCCGAGATATCTTCTCACTCCGGGTAGAATATAGAGAGATGAAAAAAACGAGAGGCTTGAATGAGAATTTCTAACACAGGGATCATTTAACAAATGAAAAGGACATGATCAACACTCAAAGCTTGAATTGAATCCATCGGGAAGAAAAAACAATAATAAAGAATGATGAACTAGTAACTCCTGAGAATCTTCACAATGGATCACCGGGAACAAAAGAAAAGAAAAGATAGCGGAAGCAATAATGAAAGGAAGATACTTGGATGATAATCAAATCACTCAAGAAAAGGCGGGAGGATTGGGAAAAAACAAAGACAACTTGGGACAGATGAAAGGAACTACAGAAAGAAATGAGAGATTGGTCTTGCAAAATTGGAGAGGATTGAATTCACTTGAAGAGAAGCACACCGGTTGAAAAGAATTGATAAGACAACTTGACTGAGCAAAAGAATTAGCAATCCCATACAAATATGGGAACACCTCTTAGAAAAGATTTGAAATCACCATTTGACATTGAAGCAACTCGAATTACCATATTCCAGCAAAGCAAAGGATGAGGCTTACAACACAAGTCGGAACAAATTCATGACATGGATTTCGTCCGATATTTTCGTGGTATTCCACTATATGTCGAACCCCAACCTCACATCATGAATCTGTTGGAAGATTGTCCTATAAGTAACTCCTTGAATTCCCACCTAATAACTCCCAAAATTTCTGGTCATGCAATCGGGTCCACGGATACAAGGACTAAAATCCATCACTCAACTCCTAGCAATAACACTAACCCGTCCAGTGTATCACATCTGTCAACACATAACCAGAGATCTCAGAAACTCATCTATTTAAGACCCTCGAAAATACAACGATACTAAGTATGGCAGTACAACCAAACTCTCTCCACCAGTACTGGGGATGTCAGACTCCTCTCGCCACTACTAGTATTGAAGAAATTTTGAACATCCTCCGTCTCGAGATACTAAGAAATATGAATGATAATGATGTGCTCAAGAATACCCTGGAGCTCAACTCCCGAGAAGAAATCAAGTTAGACATGAGGCACCAAGTCAGAACTCCGTCACATCAGCATCATATAAATTCCAAAATACATGCGTGATCCTAAAAAAATTGAGTGAAAAGAGGAGTAGAATTAAAATTCTTATGTCAATATTCCTCACCAGAGCATAGAAGAGAAGAAAAAAGAACCCTACTCTCCTATATATAACTACACTCAAATTAGTTTTTCACTAGACTCGACTCGGCCAAGTTCGATCAATCAAGGGGGCTCCTAGGTCGGTACTGCTCTGATACCAACTTGTAACGCCCAAGATGCGATCCTATCCTTATTTTGGCATGAGGGCCTCGACAGGGATAGAAGCACATCTTGTCGTTTCACAAGAATGGATATCGTTACAAGTACATGTACTAAAGAGATGAGTATATGGAATTGGCTTACACTCGCCGCAAGCTACATCAAGATCACATCAATACATCAACATATTCAATCAACATGTAGAAGAGTAGGGTCCGTCTACGGACGAAAAACAAACGATAAAAGAATGACGTCCATCCTTGCTATCCCAGGCTATCGGACTGGAACCCATCCTAGATCGATGAAGAAGAAGAAGGAGAACACTCTAAATAGAATAGTCATCGCGCTCACGTCAAAGTATTGCTTTGCCTGTACCTGCAACTGTTTTTGTAGTAATTTGTGAGCCATAGGGGACTCAGCAATCTCATTTCCAAAGGTATCAAGACTAACAAAGCTTAATGGGTGAGCTATGGTTAAGTGGTGAGGATGCAACACACGACTAAGCATTTATTTGAGGTGGCTAACTTATGAGTACAAGAATAAGAGGGAGACGATCTACACATATCGGACGTGAGCTAATAATGATCAAATGAATGATCCTGAACCCTACTTACGTCAGACATAACCCCACCGTGTCCTTGATCGGAGAAGGAGCTCACGAAAGAGACAATCATAGTTATTGATACGTCTCCAACATATCTATAATTTTTTATGGTTCCATGCTATTATCTTGTCAACTTTGGATGTTTTGTATGCATTTTATATCTTTTTTGGGACTAACCTATTAACTCAGTGCCAAGTGCTAGTTCCTGTTTTTTTCCGTGTTTTTGACCTTTTTCAGAGGATAATTTTAAACGGAGTCCAAACGAAAAAAAATAATCCTCGGAATGTTTTTTTTCTGGAACAGAAGATATGCAGGGAGCTTGGGAACCAAGGCAAAGGGTCCCGGGGGAGGCCACAAGCCCCCTAGCCACGACCTGGGGGGGGGGGCGCCTAGCAGGCTTGTGGGCCCCCGGTGTATCCTTTGCCCTACCTCTTCCATCTATAAATTCCCGAAAAATATGAAACCACGGGAGAGAGCCACGAAAATACTTTTCCGCCGCCGCAAGCTTCTGTCTCCGCAAGATCCCATCTGGGGCACGTTCTGGTGCCCTGCCGGAGGGGAGATTAGGACACGGAGGGATTCTTCATCAACACCATTGCCTCTCTGATGATGCGTGAGTAGTTCACCATAGACCTTTGGGTCCATAGCTAGTAGCTAGATGGCTTCTTCTCTCTCTTGGATCTTCAATACAAAGTTCTCCATGATCTTCATGGAGATCTATCCGACGTAATCTTCTTTTGCGATGTGTTTGTCGAGATCCGATGAATTCTGGATTTATGATAAGGTTATCTATGAATGTTATTTGAGTCTCCCTTGATCTCTCATATGCATGATTTCGTATCCTTGTAATTCTCTTCGAGTTGTGGGTTTCGTTTGGCCAACTTGATCTATAATTCTTGCAATGGGAGAAGTGCTTGGTTTTGGGTTCATACCGTGCGGTGACCTCACCCAGTGACAGAAGGGGTAGCGAGGCACGCATCGTGTTGTTGCCATCAAGGGTAAAAAGATGGGGTTTATATCTATTGCATGAATTTATCCCTCTACATCATGTCATCTTGCTTAAGGCGTTACTCCGTTTGTCATGAACTTAATACACTAGATGCATGCTGGATAGCGGTCGATATGTGGAGTAATAGTAGTAGATGCAGACAGTATTTGTCTACTTGTCTCGGACGTGATGCCTATATGTATGATCATTGCCTTAGATATCGTCATGACTTTGCGTGGTTCTATCAATTGCTCGACAGTAATTCGTTCACCCACCGTAATATTTGCTATCATGAGAGAAGCCTCTAGTGAACACTATGCCCCCCAGGTCTACTTCACATCATATTTTCAGCTCTACACTTTTACTTTCTTGCACTTTCCGCCTTCAAATCTCACTTTGCAATCAGTCGTGAAGGGGTTGACAACCCCTTTTAGCGTTGGGTGCAAGTTTTTTGTTTTTGCGCAGGTACTTTGGAGACTTGCCTTGATACTCCTACTGGATTGATACCTTGGTTCTCAAACTGAGGGAAATACTTACTACTACTGTGCTGCATCGCCCTTTCCTCTTCAAGGAAAAAACCAACGCAAGCTCAAGAGGTAGCAGTTATGCACTCACTTGACAAGTTTTTAATTAAGTTTACTTCAAGTTATCTAGAACCGGATGTTAAACAAAGTTTCCAAGTTTGCCACATAACCGCGGGCATGACTTTCTGAAAGATTTAACCGTGCAAGGGTGCTCCAACTAGTACATCACATACTACCACACGTTGCGATGAAATAACCTCAATGAGGGAGAACCCGTGATCTCCTCGGGTTCCTATTGGAAAACCTCAACCTCGAGATAGCCCAAAGTATCCTCAGAGTTCCTCACACAAGACGCTCGAGAAAGGTAAAACAAGTCCAGCAAGGCCGCCCGGCTTGTCAACGATCCCGATAAGAGCCGCGTATCTCGTTTCCAGGACATGACGGATAAGCAGAGCCTACGATGGCCTGATAGAAATCTCCTGAGTTGCCCCGGGTTGGCCCCATAAACGACTCTAGTTTGGACCAGCACCAGCAACACTGCCCCTGTATTATGTTGAATTACTCCTCGGGTTCATGATGCCCTATGTTTTTTAATATTATTATGTTGGGAAAATATAGTACCAATGTTGGGCCTTGCCAGACGAGTTTTATCCCAAAACGAAAATCTAGGGGGTCCCTATAACAACCCCAAGCATGTTAGGAGCGCTCTTTATGGAACATAACACTGGTAGCCGAAACTAAGGCGACAAAGGTGGAACAAAACACCAGGCTAGAGAGGCCAAGCCTTCCACCTTTTACCAAGTATATAGGTGCATTAAATTAAATAGCAATTAATATGGTGATATAACAAGGAACCCATGTTTTCACATGGAAGCAACAACACCTGCAACAAGAAACGCTATAAGAAGGCTGAGCAAGTGGTAACATAGCCAAACAGTGGTTTGCTGGGTTGTGGAAAGGTTAGAGTTTTTTCATGGCAATGTTGGTGGCTGACATTTAACAGGTGGCAGGCAGCGAGACATAGCGAAAGAAACGAGACAACTAGCATGGCAATGATAGTAATGGTATCTTGGGAAATGATCATCTTGCCTGTGATCCCCCTGGGAAGAAGAACGATTCCGTGAAGCAGACGAACCAACGTAGTCGAACGGATCCTCACACTCCGAAGCGGATTGGAACACTATCGAGAAGAAACAATCCAGAATAATAATCAACACATGGTAACACCACCACATATTAAAGACAATATGCACAACACACATGATGCATGTCCGGTTCAATTATGCAAGACACGACACGGCAATTCACAACAATCCAACACTACACATTAAGTGAAGCTCAATATGCAAGGAGTTGCGTATTGACGAAACTCCAGATTCAAATCTGTCCAGATCTGACCTAAACATATTTTATGTTGGTTAAATGGAAGATAAAGTGGTTCACGTGATTCTACATGTTGTTCTAGTCGATTTACATATAGAGATCACTTCAAACGGAGCTACGGTTCAAAAGATATGGTCGCCGTAAGATATGATGCCATGAATGCAATATGTATGCAAATGGCAGCCACAAGCATTCCAAACCATGAAGGCAGAAAAATATAACTAAACTACATGAGATTCTAAGCTAGTTTCATATATGACACGTTCCAAACGGAGCAACAGTTCAATAATTACAAGCAAAACAAGAAATATCTACAATCTGCCAAAAACAGCATCATGGCATTTTCTACACCCCAAAACAACAAGCTACATAACTCTAAAATGCTCAAACAAGACATGTGGCAGTAGTGGGCAAGATTCACAACAACATCCTACTTAATACAACTCGCATGGAAGCATGGATCACTAGTAACTGAGCTCACAAAATGGCAAGTTGGACACAGTTTCAGACTTAGTGAAAATAACAGTTTTGACAGTGCCGTTTTCAACTAGATGGCATATTGGCAGAAGTAAAACTACATTCTACAGGGCATAGAATGGCATGAAAATTAGCAGCATGCTAGAGAATCTTAAGCACTACAAATAACTCCAATGCACTAACCCCAAAGGGGTTGTAGATCACTAGCAGAACACATGGCAATACAAGAACAAAATATTACAGATTTTAGACTTAGAAATATTTCAGCATCTCAAATCAGCACTATTTTCTAGCATGTTGGCAACAAGAGAAGAACAACTAAACATGGATTTCTATAGCAACCAAAATTACGAGGGGTTAGCATACATGGCCAAGAGCATATCTCATGTTGACAAGTAATTCATATCATGCACGGAATAAATCACACAAAATAAAAAAAGGGCAACATGGCAAAAAATCATGCATGCTAACTTGCTCAAAAGACAAAATTAAATGCACAGTTAAATCCTATGGATTTTTCTACCCCGAAAACATATATAACATGTGAGGTTTGCAAATAAAACTAATGCCACCACATATATGCGAGAATATGACATAAACCCGTCTTAGCAAATTATTTATGCGACCTACATGAAAATAGCAATACAAATATTTCTAATATGCATGGCAAGGGGTTGCAACCAACATTAAGTTTGTACATACATGGTTTGAGCAATTCAGATGCACGCTTAAATAGCTACGGAATAAAACACCTTAATATAACATCATAGAAAATGTATGCTAACAGTAGATCAAACAGTTTTAAATATGCATACAAGCTAGAAAGTATTAATCTATAAGAAATTCTACACATTTTACATATATAAATTACTTCGATCCGATGCACGGTTTAAAAGTTACGGGCATTTTAATATCATGCAGTTTTTTGAAATCCCTCATAATTAGCTAAAAACGCAGAACAAAATAATAATAATGCATGGACCGAATGTGAGAGCAAATGGGCTAACATCACACGAGCGCGACACGCTAAGAAGCACACGCGGGCGCTGAATAGGCGGGGTGCTCACGTGCGTGTCACTTGGGCCGGAGCTGGTTGGCGCGGGGCTTGTTGGGCCTTGACAGAAGGAGGCGGCCCACGGGGCGAGTCAACGGGGCTGCTGGCGGTGGCGTATCGCAGCTTTGCCAAAGGCGAGCTGGGCCTTGCATGGGAGCCGTCCGCTGGGCCCAGGAACTGGCGAGGCCCGAGGAGGCCAACGCACGCACAGTATGGGCGTCTCCCTCCCCCCGCATACGAGAGGAGGTGGCGGCGCCGCAGCTTACTCCGGTGACGTGAGGGATGGGGATCGACAGGGGCCGGCCAGATCTGTACGGGTCCGAGCACAAGAGTCCCATTCCCGATGGTGGCAATGCATGTCGAGGCATGGCGAGGTCTTGTCCATAGATCAGAGAGGAAGATGGAGGTTAGAGAAAGAGAGCACGGGGGAAGGAGAGGGCCGGCGAGGGCGCGGGATCCAGGCAGGTTCGACCTGATGAGCGGCGGCGGCCTCGCCAGGGACTAGTTCCTGTTGGAATTATGCCCTAGAGGCAATAATAAATGGATAGTTATTATTATAATTCCTGTATCAAGATGATAGTTTATTATCCATGCTATAATTGTATTGAATGAAGACTCATTTACATGTGTGGATACATAGACAAAACACCGTCCCTAGCATGCCTCTAGTTGGCTAGCCAGTTGATCGATGATAGTCAGTGTCTTCTGATTATGAACAAGGTGTTGTTGCTTGATAACTGGATCACGTCATTGGGAGAATCACGTGATGGACTAGACCCAAACTAATAGACGTAGCATGTTGATCGTGTCATTTTGTTGCTACTGTTTTCTGCGTGTCAAGTATTTATTCCTATGACCATGAGATCATATAACTCACTGACACCGGAAGAATGCTTTATGTGTATCAAACGTCGCAACGTAACTGGGTGACAATAAAGATGCTCTACAGGTATCTCCGAAGGTGTTAGTTGAGTTAGTATGGATCAAGACTGGGATTTGTCACTCCGTGTGTCGGAGAGGTATCTCGGGGCCCACTCGGTAATACAACATCACACACAAGCCTTGCAAGCAATGTAACTTAGTGTAAGTTGCGGGATCTTGTATTACGGAACGAGCAAAGAGACTTGCCGGTAAACGAGATTGAAATAGGTATGCGGATACTGACGATCGAATCTCGGGCAAGTAACATACCGAAGGACAAAGGGAATGACATACGGGATTATACGAATCCTTGGCACTGAGGTTCAAACGATAAGATCTTCGTAGAATATGTAGGATCCAATATGGGCATCCAGGTTCCGCTATTGGATATTGACCGAGAAGTCTCTCGGGTCATGTCTACATAGTTCTCGAACCCGCAGGGTCTGCACACTTAAGGTTCGACGTTGTTTTATGCGTATTTGAGTTATATGGTTGGTTGCCGAATGATGTTCCCGGATGAGATCACGGACGTCACGAGGGTTTCCGGAATGGTCCGGAAACGAAGATTGATATATAGGATGACCTCATTTGATTACCAGAAGGTTTTCGGAGTTACCGGGAATGTACCGGGAATGACGAATGGGTTCCGGGAGTTCACCGGGGGGGGGGGGGGCAACCCACCCCGGGGAAGCCCATAGGCTTTGGGGAGACACACCAGCCCTTAGTGGGCTGGTGGGACAGCCCCAAGGGGGCCTATGCACCAAGAAAAGGAAATCAAAGGAAAAGAAAAAAAAAGAGGGAGGAAGTGGGAAGGGAGGGGGACTCCTCCCACCAAACCAAGTCCAACTCGGTTTGGGGGGGGGAGTCCTCCCCCCTTGGCTCGGCCGACCCCTTGAGGGTCCCTTGGACCCCAAGGCAAGGTCCCCCTCCCTCCTCCTATATATATGGAGCAATTAGGGCTGATTTGAGACGACTTTCTCACGGCTGCCCGACCATATACCTCAATAGTTCTTCCTCTAGATCGCGTTTCCGCGGAGCTCGGGCGGAGCCCTGCTGAGACAAGATCATCACCAACCTCCGGAGCGCCGTCACGCTGCCGGAGAACTCTTCTACCTCTCCATCTCTCTTGCTGGATCAAGAAGGCCGAGATCATCGTCGAGTTGTACGTGTGCTGAACGCGGAGGTGCCGTCCGTTCGGTACTAGATCGTGGGACTGATCGCGGGATTGTTCGCGGGGCGGATCGAGGGACGTGAGGACGTTCCACTACATCAACCGCGTTCTCTAACGCTTTTGCTGTACGATCTACAAGGGTACGTAGATCACTCATCCCCTCTCGTAGATGGACATCACCATGATAGGTCTTCGTGCGCGTAGGAAATTTTTTGTTTCCCTTGCGACGTTCCCCAACAGTGGCATCATGAGCTAGGTTCATGCGTAGATGTCTTCTCGAGTAGAACACAAAAGGTTTTGTGGGCGGTGATGTGCGTTTTGCTGCCCTCCTTAGTCTTTTCTTGATTCCGCGGTATTGTTGGATTGAAGCGGCTTGGACCGACATTGCTCGTACGCTTACGAGAGACTGGTTTCATCGTTACGAGTAACCCCCTTTGCTCAAAGATGACTGGCAAGTGACGGTTTCTCCAACTTTAGTTGAATCGGATTTGACCGAGGAGGTCCTTGGATGAGGTTAAATAGCAACTCATATATCTCCGTTGTGGTGTTTGCGTAAGTAAGATGCGATCCTACTAGATACCCTTGGTCACCACGTAAAACATGCAACAACAAAATTAGAGGACGTCTAACTTGTTTTTGCAGGGTATGATTGTGATGTGATATGGCCAACGATATGATGTGATATATTGGATGTATGAGATGATCATGTTGTAATAGAAATATCGACTTGCACGTCGATGGTACGGCAACCGGCAGGAGCCATAGGGTTGTCTCTATACTAACATATGTGCTTGCAGATGCGTTTACTATTTTGCTAGGATGTAGCTTTAGTAGTAATAGCATAAGTAGCTCGACAACCCCGATGGCAACACGTTTATGGATGATCATGGTGTGGAGCCGATGACAAGAAGATCGTGCCGGTGCTTTGGCGATGGAGATCAAGAAGCACGTGATGATGGCCATATCATGTCACTTATGAATTGCATGTGATGTTAATCCTTTTATGCACCTTATTTTTCTTAGAACGACGGTAGCATTATGAGGTGATCTCTCACTAAAATTTCAAGACGAAATTGTGTTCTCCCCGACTGTGCACCGTTGCTACAGTTCGTCGTTTCGAGACACCACGTGATGATCGGGTGTGATAGACTCAGCGTTCACATACAACGGGTGCAAAACAGTTGCGCACGCGGAACACTCGGGTTAAGCTTGACGAGCCTAGCATGTGCAGACATGGCCTCGGAACACATGAGACCGAAAGGTTGATCATGAATCATATAGTTGATATGATTAGCATAGGGATGCTTACCACTGAAACTATACTCAACTCACGTGATGATCGGACTTGAGCTAGTATAAGTGGATCATGAACCACTCAAATGACTAGAGAGATGTACTTTTTGAGTGGGAGTTTAGCGAATAATTTGATTAAGTTAAACTCTAATTATATTGAACATAGTCTAAGTTCACTTTGAATATATTTGTGTTGTAGATCATGGCTCACGCGAGTGTCATCCTCAATTTTAATACGTTCCTAGAGAAAGCTAAGTTGAAAGATGATGGAAGCAACTTTGTAGACTGGGCTCGTAATATTAAGCTAATCTTACAAGCTGGGAAGAAGGATTATGTCCTTAATGCTGCGCTAGGAGATGAACCACCCGCTACGGCTGATCAGGATGTTAAGAACGCTTGGTTAGCACGTAAGGAGGACTACTCAATAGTTCAATGTGCAGTCTTGTATGGCTTAGAACCGGGACTTCAACGTCGCTTTGAGCGTCATGGAGCATTTGAGATGTTCCAGGAGTTGAAGTTTATCTTTCAGAAGAACGCCCGGATTGAGAGGTATGAGACCTCCGATAAATTCTATGCTTGCAAGATGGAGGAAAACTCATCTGTCAGTGAACATGTGCTCAAAATGTCTGGGTACTCAAACCGTCTAGCTGAACTGGGGATTGAACTCCCGCAAGAGGCTATCACTGACAGAATCCTTCAATCACTGCCGCCAAGCTATAAAGGCTTTGTGTTGAACTACAACATGCAAGGGATGAACAAGTCTTCCGGCGAGTTGTTTGCGATGCTGAAAGTCGCAGAGTCTGAACTCCGTAAAGAGCATCAAGTGTTGATGGTGAGCAAGACCACTAGTTTCAAGAGAAACGGCAAAGGCAAGAAGGGCAATTCGAAGAAGAGCGGCAAGCCTGTTGCCAATCCGCCGAAGAAACCCAAGGCTGGACCTAAGCCTGAAACAGAGTGCTTCTATTGCAAGGGTAAGGGTCACTGGAAGCGCAATTGCCCCAAGTATCTGGTAGATAAGAAGGCGGGCAAAGAAAAATCAGGTATATTTGATATACATGTTATTGATGTGTACTTAACCGGCTCTCGTAGTAGTGCCTGGGTATTCGATACCGGTTCTGTTGCTCACATTTGCAACTCGAAACAGGAACTGCGGAATAGACGAAGGCTGGCGAAAGACGAAGTGACGATGCACGTAGGAAATGGTTCCAAGGTTGATGCAATCGCCGTCGGCACAGTGTCACTTCAGCTACCATCGGGATTAGTGATGAACTTAAATCATTGTTATTTAGTGCCTGCGTTGAGCATGAACATTATATCTGGATCTTGTTTATTGCGAGACGGTTACTCTTTTAAGTCTGAGAATAATGGTTGTTCTATTTCTATGAGTAACATCTTTTATGGTCATGCACCGAATGTGAGAGGATTGTTCATATTGAATCTTGATAGCGATACGCATATACATAACATTGAGACCAAAAGAGTTAGAGTAAACAATGATAGCGCCATATTTTTGTGGCACTGCCGCTTGGGTCATATTGGTGTAAAGCGCATGAAGAAACTCCATGCTGATGGGCTTTTGGAGTCACTTGACTTTGATTCACTTGACACGTGCGAACCATGCCTCATGGGCAAGATGACTAAGACTCCGTTCTCCGGAACAATGGAGCGTGCAAGTGACTTGTTGGAAATCATACATACCGATGTGTGTGGTCCAATGAGCGTGGAGGCACATGGCGGATATCGTTATTTCCTCACCTTCACTGACGACTTAAGTAGATATGGTTATGTCTACTTGATGAAGCACAAGTCTGAAACATTTGAAAAGTTCAAGCAATTTCAGAGTGAAGTGGAAAATCATCGTAACAAGAAGATCAAGTTCCTACGGTCTGATCGTGGGGGTGAATATCTGTGTTTCGAGTTTGGTACTCACTTAAGACAATGTGGAATTGTTTCGCAGTTAACACCGCTTGGAACACCACAGCGTAATGGTGTGTCCGAACGTCGTAATCGTACTTTGTTAGAGATGGTGCGATCTATGATGTCTCTTACTGATTTGCCGTTATCATTTTGGGGTTATGCATTAGAAACAGCTGCATTCACTTTAAATAGGGCACCATCAAAATCCGTTGAGACGACACCATACGGACTGTGGTATGGCAAAAGGCCAAAGTTGTCGTTTCTTAAAGTTTGGGGATGTGATGCTTATGTCAAAAAGCTTCAGCCTGAAAAGCTGGAACCCAAAGCGGAAAAATGCGTCTTCATAGGTTAGCCGAAAGAGACAGTTGGGTACACCTTCTATCTCAAATCCGAGGGCAAAGTGTTTGTTGCTAAGAACGGAACTTTTCTCGAGAAGGAGTTTCTCTCGAGAGAATTGAGTGGGAGGAAGATAGAACTTGACGAGGTTGTCGAACCTCTCATCCCTCTGGATGGTGGCGCAGGGCAAGGGGAAACCTCTGTCGTTGCGACGCCGGTTGAGGAGGAAGTTAATGATGATGATCATGAAACTCCAGTTCATGTTTCTGTTGAACCCCGCAGGTCGACGAGATCACGCGCTGCTCCAGAGTGGTACGGTAATCCCGTCTTATCAATCATGTTGTTAGACAACAATGAACCTACAAATTATGAAGAAGCAATGGTGGGCCCAGATTCCAACAAATGGCTAGAAGCCATGAAATCCGAGATAGGATCCATGTATGAGAACAAAGTGTGGACTTTGGAGATACTACCTGAGGGCCGCAAGGCTATTCAGAACAAATGGATCTTTAAGAAGAAGACGGACGCTGACGGTAATGTGACCGTTTATAAAGCTCGACTTGTGGCAAAGGGTTTTTCACAAGTTCCAGGAGTTGACTACGATGAGACCTTCTCACCCGTAGCGATGCTTAAGTCCATCAGAATCATGTCAGCAATAGCTGCATTTTTCGATTATGAAATCTGGCAGATGGATGTCAAAACGGCGTTCCTTAACGGTTTCCTTAAGGAAGAGTTGTATATGATGCAACCCGAAGGTTTTGTCGATCCTAAAAATGCTGACAAGGTGTGCAAGCTCCAGCGATCCATTTATGGACTGATGCAAGCATCTCGGACTTGGAACAAACGCTTTGATGAGGTGATCAAAGCATTTGGGTTTATACAAGTGGTTGGAGAATCTTGTATTTACAAGAAAGTGAGTGGGAGCTCTGTGGCGTTTCTAATATTATATGTGGATGACATATTACTGATTGGAAACAACGTAGAGCTTTTGGAGAGCATAAAAGGTTACTTGAATAAAAGTTTCTCTATGAAGGACCTAGGAGAAGCTGCTTACATTCTAGGCATTAAGATCTATAGGGATAGATCAAAACGCCTGATAGGACTTTCACAAAGCACATACCTTGATAAAGTTTTGAAGAGGTTCAAAATGGAACAGTCCAAGAAAGGGTTCTTGCCAGTTTTACAAGGTACGAGATTGAGTAAGACTCAGTGCCCAGCAACTGATGAAGATAGAGAGCATATGCGCTCCGTCCCCTATGCTTCAGCCATAGGTTCTATCATGTATGCGATGCTGTGCACTAGACCGGATGTTAGCCTGGTCATAAGTATGGCAGGAAGGTTCCAGAGTAATCCAGGAGTGGATCACTGGACAGCGGTCAAGAATATCCTGAAGTACCTGAAAAGGACTAAGGAGATGTTTCTCGTGTATGGAGGTGACGAAGAGCTCGCCGTAAAAGGTTACGTCGATGCAAGCTTTGACACAGATCCGGACGACTCTAAGTCGCAAACCGGATACGTATTTGTTCTTAATGGGGGTGCAGTAAGCTGGTGCAGTTCCAAGCAAAGCGTCGTAGCAGATTCTACATGTGAAGCGGAGTACATGGCTGCCTCGGAGGCGGCTAAGGAGGGTGTCTGGATGAAGCAGTTCATGACGGATCTTGGAGTGGTGCCAAGTGCACTGGATCCAATAACCTTGTTCTGTGACAACACTGGTGCCATTGCCCTGGCAAAGGAACCAAGGTTTCACAAGAAGACCAGACACATCAAACGACGCTTCAACCTCATCCACGACTACGTCGAGGAGGAGGACGTAAATATATGCAAGGTGCACACGGATCTGAATGTAGCAGACCCGCTGACTAAACCTCTTCCACGGCCAAAACATGATCGACACCAGAACTGTATGGGTGTTAGATTTATAACAATGTAATTCACATGGTGATCTGAGGGCTAGATTATTGACTCTAGTGCAAGTGGGAGACTGTTGGAATTATGCCCTAGAGGCAATAATAAATGAATAGTTATTATTATAATTCCTGTATCAAGATGATAGTTTATTATCCATGCTATAATTGTATTGAATGAAGACTCATTTACATGTGTGGATACATAGACAAAACACCGTCCCTAGCATGCCTCTAGTTGGCTAGCCAGTTGATCGATGATAGTCAGTGTCTTCTGATTATGAACAAGGTGTTGTTGCTTGATAACTGGATCACGTCATTGGGAGAATCACGTGATGGACTAGACCCAAACTAATAGACGTAGCATGTTGATCGTGTCATTTTGTTGCTACTGTTTTCTGCATGTCAAGTATTTATTCCTATGACCATGAGATCATATAACTCACTGACACCGGAGGAATGCTTTGTGTGTATCAAACGTCGCAACGTAACTGGGTGACTATAAAGATGCTCTACAGGTATCTCCGAAGGTGTTAGTTGAGTTAGTATGGATCAAGACTGGGATTTGTCACTCCGTGTGACGGAGAGGTATCTCGGGGCCCACTCGGTAATACAACATCACACACAAGCCTTGCAAGCAATGTAACTTAGTGTAAGTTGCGGGATCTTGTATTACGGAACGAGCAAAGAGACTTGCCGGTAAACGAGATTGAAATAGGTATGCGGATACTGACGATCGAATCTCGGGCAAGTAACATACCGAAGGACAAAGGGAATGACATACGGGATTATACGAATCCTTGGCACTGAGGTTCAAACGATAAGATCTTCGTAGAATATGTAGGATCCAATATGGGCATCCAGGTCCCGCTATTGGATATTGACCGAGAAGTCTCTCGGGTCATGTCTACATAGTTCTCGAACCCGCAGGGTCTGCACACTTAAGGTTCGACGTTGTTTTATGCGTATTTGAGTTATATGGTTGGTTGCCGAATGATGTTCAGAGTCCCGGATGAGATCACGGACGTCACGAGGGTTTCCGGAATGGTCCGGAAACGAAGATTGATATATAGGATGACCTCATTTGATTACCGGAAGGTTTTCGGAGTTACCGGGAATGTACCGGGAATGACGAATGGGTTCCGGGAGTTCACCGGGGGGGGGGGGGGGGGGGGGCAACCCACCCCGGGGAAGCCCATAGGCTTTGGGGAGACACACCAGCCCTTAGTGGGCTGGTGGGACAGCCCCAAGGGGGCCTATGCGCCAAGAAAAGGAAATCAAAGGAAAAGAAAAAAAAAGAGGGAGGAAGTGGGAAGGGAGGGGGACTCCTCCCACCAAACCAAGTCCAACTCGGTTTGGGGGGGGGGGAGTCCTCCCCCCTTGGCTCGGCCGACCCCTTGAGGGTCCCTTGGACCCCAAGGCAAGGTCCCCCTCCCTCCTCCTATATATATGGAGCAATTAGGGCTGATTTGAGACGACTTTCTCACGGCTGCCCGACCATATACCTCCATAGTTCTTCCTCTAGATCGCGTTTCCGCGGAGCTCGGGCGGAGCCCTGCTGAGACAAGATCATCACCAACCTCCGGAGCGCCGTCACGCTGCCGGAGAACTCTTCTACCTCTCCGTCTCTCTTGCTGGATCAAGAAGGCCGAGATCATCGTCGAGTTGTACGTGTGCTGAACGCGGAGGTGCCGTCCGTTCGGTACTAGATCGTGGGACTGATCGCGGGATTGTTCGCGGGGCGGATCGAGGGACGTGAGGACGTTCCACTACATCAACCGCGTTCTCTAACGCTTCTGCTGTATGATCTACAAGGGTACGTAGATCACTCATCCCCTCTCGTAGATGGACATCACCATGATAGGTCTTCGTGCGCGTAGGAAATTTTTTGTTTCCCTTGCGACGTTCCCCAACAGTTCCTATGGCTCCGGCGGCTCACCGGCCGGCCGATCGCGGAGGAGAGGTGGCTGGGTCGGGCAGAGCGCTCAGGAGCGGGGCTCCAACCGCGGGAGGCACAGATCGGGAGCTCGGGCTCCTTCCGAGGGCAGCGGTGGTGGTTCGGGCCCGGCGGGCAAAATCTGGGCTCACGGGCCTGCATGGCTGGCTGTGGGTGGAGGAGGTGGTTGTGGCGGCTAGGGTTTGCACGGATTTCGAGGTGGGAGGCTGGCTGTCCAAATTAGGGAGGGGTGTTTAAATATGAATGGGGTCTAGGGTTAGGTTTTTTTTGCCCGGATTTCGACCGTACGATCGAAATCGGATGGTCTCGATCAGGGGGATGGCTAGGTGGGCTTAGTGGCTATGTAGAGGGGGATGGGCCAAGAACAGAGGGAAATCAAGTAGCCCGTGACACGAGTTTAAAACAACGAATACGTCCCATGTTGGACCAACTATAGTGCCGCTATATGTTTAACGATACAGTTATCAAACGAACTTCGATTGCGACAAAATTTGGCAGGCGGCCTACGTGCATTAAAATAAGAACACATGCCAAGTTTCAACCCAATCCGTGAATATTTAATACACACTTTTAAAAAACAATATTTTAACGATGTCGCAGGTGCGTGCGTGTGTGGTTGCACGCAAAACGGTCAACGACGGAAACAAAGAGAACCGGCAACTAATAGCGGATGCAAGTTTTGAAAACTGGCGGCACTGGAGTGCCGATGCAATGCGGATAATGTGCATGACGCGATGATGAATACGACAAACAAATAAATCACATGATGACAATGGAATAAAAGGGGAATCTTCTCGAGCGTTGGTCTCGGGCTGTTACACATACACATTTGTGTGTATGATTAGCGTACGATAAAAATGTGGGTGTCACAAGTTGGTATCGGAGTCGACTGCCTGTAGGTATCCCCCTTTCCAATTCTTTGGCCGAGGTTGAATCTAGTCTTTGAAAAACTTTTACTAACATTGTTGTGTAGCTTACAAACCCACATGTCACATGGGTGGTATTAGGATATTTTACTCCTCTTTTATACTCTCGGTTGTAATATCTCTTCTATTTCAGGCTAAAGAGTTTTCTAACACCAACTCTAGGTTCTCGTAACTAGTTCCTCCCAGAGAGCCCCTCATTCCAAACAATGGCTTGATTCATGAGATGACTTCGAAGATACTCTGTGATGTTCTTCCAAGAACTTGTGCTCATCGGGCTTGCAATTTCCTTCCACCGCCAACCCCTACGGATAACTCCTCTCCCCTTATCGAGGATTCGTTGATCCCTAGTTGTTCATGTGTTTCACATAATTCTTCGAAATACTATTCAATCTTCCGAAATCCTCAGTAGCTCATTGCTCCTGACCTATCTCACGTGCTTGCATTATTGTTAATTCCATATGTCTAGCAACATTCATTGAAATCCTTTGTGGTTTTCCTTTGATATTATTAATTCAACTTGTGTGTGAATGCATGCAATCTTGAGGTGATGCTCATAAATTATCTATACTGTTCAGACGTCTTTCTGAACAGGAGCTGGTTCTCGGCAAATCATCCTTGATTGATTGTCCATCTAAGTCCGACCATCTTACTTGTATTTGATCGGAGCACCTGATTCTGATACACCAACCTAGAAATCATAATTCCTTTGGTATTTAAGAATATAAGTATTTAGATGTTCTATAATCCAATGTGTTGCATTCTATCTTCCTCTGACTGAGTATCGATACTCACATGAGGTCCTTTGTGGACCGCCAGACTCATTGTTGGGTTATTATCCGATAACACCCTTCACATTCAAAATTCTTGTGATATTCTTCCCCTAATACACGATTCCATTGGTAAATTATGTCTTCTCCCTCTCATAAGTTGTATCCTATGCTTTTGTCATCCATGCTTTGTTGTTAAGCATGTGTTAATTACTCTTGAAGTTTGTGGTATATGTTCCTAAGATGCCGTGATGGTTTGAACTTATGCCTTCCCTAATCCATGTGAACCCGAGAATTTTCACGAGTCTTACTCTTCTGATGTTTTGCCAGATAATCTTTCAAATCTATGACTTCATCAAAGGCGAGGAGTAAATGGTAGGTGATGCATTGATGAAGTGGGAGTCGACCTTAAACTTTGTGTTCATGCCAATGGACCGAGTGTTTAACTTATAATGGAAGCTTCTCATAACAATAAAATTCCCTTGGTTTAATTTGATCTGGCATTTGTCATCTTGTCCTTTGCAATCGTGGTTCCGACCATGTTGTTCTACTTAGGTTTCATTCTCAGACAAGTTGAAGTGCTTGTCTTCCACAGATCAATACACTAGTGTAACCTTTATTCTGATCTACCTCTCAGTATTATCCCTGGTATCTTGAGAATATCACGAAGCTACATAACTTCTTATGAGCTCCTCATAAACTATGATATTTAGCTAATTCAAGTTTCCTCGTGTTTTGAGTTGTTGTACACTCAAGGACATCGATAACTGAATCGAGTATGCACTGCGATTCAACAACTCTTAGTATTCTTCTTTGCTTATGAGTTTGTACTTGATCATGTCTTTCCAAGATGTTAGGCTACATCATCATCATCATGTTAGAGCTTTAGCATGCTAACTGTGTCCTTCATCCCCGGAACTCATTTCCAAATGTGCGTTAAGCTTACATCAAGCTTTAAACATCATGTTTGTTGTATTGAAAGAAAATTTTGATTCTGAGCTAGCAATATTATTTGTGGTTGTGACAACATTTCGCTTCACCATTCCTTTGCTTGTTGTCGTTGCTGAACTATTACATCTTCATGAAAATTCTCGATAAATGTGTCGTCATCATCATCAACATTCTGAGGTCTTCCACGATATCAATCGAATTCATGATGAGAAATACCATCATTGCCCCTTGATGATATATATTATCATCGATAACCTTTTGCCTTCCCTCCAACGCAAACTTGTTTATGTTTTGTCTTGTCCCTTGAGCTCCTTGTTATCCAACTTATGTTATCTTCTACCTTGTAGTATTACAATCTTTTATGTCAAGAATGTTGTGAGAATTGTTGCACCTCTTAAGAATTCTTGATATAGTGATACCTCTCGCCATCACCATTCTATTCTTGGTCCCCGTGTTGTTTCTAACCAGAATATCGACAAGTGAACTCTGACGTGTGATTCCAATATTTTTGGCAACCTTATTGCTTTATAGTTAATGGCTAATACTTCATTCTTAGTGTGTTGGTTGTTGAATCACGATTGTAGCATTGGTCGTGCTACTCAGTCTGTATTTTCGAGTGGACCCTTCGATCAATGTTTAATTGTTGATGTTTCCTCGAGCTTACGTCATTATATCATTTGATCTCACAAATGCTATCTCTTTGTTCTTTCAATTTTGGAAATTCACCCCTATCAGAATCTTGATGAATTGTTGCTGATCCCATCGGCCACACGCTCAACTTCTCCATGTTTCATGATGAAGCTCTTGAAAGCATTATCTTTGAGCCTAGCTCATGAAGAATATGTTTGATAGAAGAAGTGTTTTGCCAAATTTCACATGCATTCTTGCCGCCGTGAATATGAGAAAGTTTTGTTTCACTTCCTCTAGGATCAATCCAAATCATTAACACATGTGCAAAGTGTTATATGTTTTGAAGATTTGGTATCTTCACTTCATATAACTTTTCTTAGCACCCCAAGCCACTAACTGATTTATTCAAGGAAAATAACTTCCTTCATTAGAGCTAATCCAGGCTTACACAAGGACCTTGGTATCCTCGCTGATGGTTCCCGATCAGAACTCGGATGCATTTGATTGTAAGAATTCCATGTGGGCACGAATGTCTTGGCATTGTGTTCATGTGTCTTACAATCCAACTCATGATTCAAGACTTGCTTCTGTAGTTCATATCCCAAGAATCTTGCATCATCATCTCCTCAATTTTTATTGCCCTCTTCTCTTCTTAGGCATCATGAATCTGAGGTATCTTGACACCAACGAGATCTGAATCTCAGGCATATATGATGGTTGGAACATTTTTCCAATAAGTAATAACTTTGGTCCTGATGTAACCTGGTAAGGTGATGTCTTGTCTAGCACACGTGGCCGGAGGACCTATTGTTATAGTATCTTCCTTAGTAAGGTCAGGAATTCTCCCCTGAGGAAATTGTATGACTTATTTTATAAGTTGTTCCTGATGGATCCCTTGTGTACCCAAAGTCCGACCTTTACCTGATGACCATGTCGATGCTCCCCAAAGCACGAATGTGGTACTTCAAATGTCAACAACAACATTGGAAGCGCAATGCAAAAATGTTCTTGATCAATTATCCAACAGAATCGTATGGGTGAACATCATGATTCTCCTTGCCCCTTTATCTAAATGGTTATGTACTTAATGACCTATCATGTATACCATGTTCTGTTTTCCTTGGGAAAGGTATACTCTAATTCTTGTGTATGCACACATTTTCCTTTCCGTTGGCCTGTTTAACCTTTCTTGTAATATAAGTTATCTCAGCAGTGGTAGTTCCCAGCTTAGATAAAAACCTTGATGTAAAAAATCTACCAGTAAGACCGTGTTACTATTGTGGACAACATTCCGATAGCCAGTGGTGGACGAGAACTTTGTCTATTGGTCCGTCTCGTTTCAACGAGCAGGAAAATGATTTTATTCATTCCCCGCCCTTGGTACCGATGTTGTTTCCAACATAACTGACAGACTATCCTATGACATGTATTGCTACCAAGACCGTACAAGACGTCACTGTTGTGCTTACTATGGACCCACATGGTGGGCCCATAAACCACAGCTCCAAAGAATCGAAACCTGACTCTCTTGTAAAACTTAATTCTAAAGTATCCTTTGCACTTGGCTTCGTATGTAAGTCCTGAGCCTCCGTCCAAGGGATGATCTATCCTAGTATCAGATGCAATACTTATTCTCGTTGTTCTGAACCCCTTTCAGCTTTTGATCATCCATCAAATGATTGCCTACCCATTTAAGACTTTGTACCATCGCTCTTTTGCTCTCAATGTTTTCCCCATGTACAACTTGAGAAATAATTCATGTCTTCTTCCCCGAGTTCATCGTCAGCTGCCCAACTTTGTGGAGATGCGTTCTTCTAGAGTTTTATCTCTTATCACATTTGTAGGACGATAAAGATCCCGAAGGAAGGATGACGACCTCATTAGGATGATCTAAGATAGAGAATTGAAGACATCAACGAAAGTGATCAATTTCTTCGAGAAGAGCAAACAGGACCGAGAAGATTCGTTAGAATTTTGTAACCAAACTTTCCCCCCTTACTTCTACCTCTTAATTCTCGGGACAAGAATTTCTTTTAGTGGGCGAGAGTTGTAACACACCTCGTTAACATCTGCAGTAACCTCTGTGGTTAAGCTACAATAACCTCTTTTTCTTATGCCAAGTTTATGTGCTAAACAATCTTTGATAATTTTGGAATCAAATCACTTCTCAAATTTCTTTTGAAATGAAAAATTCAATTGATAAGTGTTTTAAATACTTTGGCAAACCTGAAGACTAAAATGATGTTTGGGTTGCAAATAATCCCCTGGTTTTTAAAAATGAAATCAACATTTTATCAAGTCTTTTGCTGCTCAAAACAATTAAAACACATGCCAAATAAATAAATGCCTTTGGATTTATAAAATTTGCAAACATTTTCAAATGATCCCCGCACTTTTTGTGGTGCTGTGTGATATTGCTTTTGTAATAATGCTCAAGCAGCCATATTTTACTAATTTTTTTGGTGTTAATGTTGGAATTATGCCCCAGAGGCAATAATAAATATAGTTATTATTATAATTCCTGTATCAAGATAATCATTTATTATTCGTGCTATAATTGTATTGAATGAATACTTATATACATGTGTGGATACATAGACAAAACACTGTCCCTAGCAAGCCTCTAGTTGGCTAGCCAGTTGATCAAAGATAGTCAGGGTCTTCTGACTATGTACAAGGTGTTGTTGCTTGATAAATGGATCACGTCATTAGGAGAATCACGTGATGGACTAGACCCAAACTAATAGACGTAGCATGTTGATCGTGTCATTTTGTTGCTACTGTTTTCTGCGTGTCAAGTATTTGTTCCTATGACCATGAGATCATATAACTCACTGACACCGGAGGAATGCTTTGTGTGCATCAAACGTCGCAACGTAACTGGGTGACTATAAAGATGCTCTACAGGTATCTCCAAAGGTGTTCATTGAGTTAGTATGGATCGAGACTCGGATTTGTCACTCCGTGTGACGGAGAGGTATCCTGGGGCCCACTCGGTAATACAACATCACACACAAGCCTTGCAAGCAATGTAACTTAGTGTAAGTTGCGGGATCTTGTATTACGGAACGAGTAAAGAGACTTGCCGATAAACGAGATTGAAATAGGTATGCGGATATTGACGATGGAATCTCGGGCAAGTAACATACCGAAGGACAAAGGGAATGACATACATGATTATATGAATCCCTGGCACTGAGGTTCAAACGATAAGATCTTCGTAGAATATGTGGATCCAATATGGGCATCCAGGTCCCGCTATTGGATATTGACTGAGGAGTCACTCGGGTCATGTCTACATAGTTCTCGAACCCGCAGGGTCTGCACACTTAAGGTTCGACGTTGTTTTATGCGTATTTGAGTTATATGGTTTGTTACCGAATGTTGTTCGGAGTCCCGGATGAGATCACGAACATCACAAGGGTTTCCGGAATGGTCCGGAAACAAAGATTGATATATAGGATGACCTCATTTGATTACCGGAAGGTTTTCGGAGTTACCGGGAATGTACCGGGAATGACGAATGGGTTCCGGGTGTTCACCGGGGGGGGGGGGGCAGCCCACCCCGGGGAAGCCCATAGGCATTGGGGGTGGCGCACCAGCCCTTGGTGGGCTGGTGGGACAGCCCAAGAAGGCCCTATGCGCCATAAATAGAAAATCAAAGAGAAAAGAAAAAAAAGGAGGTGGGAAGGGAGAGAAGGACTCCACCTTCCAATCCTGGTTGGACTAGGATTGGATTTGGACTCCTCCTCCCCTTGGTGCGCAGCCCTTGGGGCTCCTTGAGACTCAAGGCAAGCCTCCCCTCCCTCCTCCTATATATATGGAGCTATTAGGGCTGATTTGATACAACTTTTTCAAGGCAGCCCGACCACATACCTCCACGGTTTTACCTCTAGATCGCGTTTCTGCGGAGCTCGGGCGGAGCCCTGCTGAGATTAGATCACCACCAACCTCTGGAGCGCCGTCACGCTGCCGGAGAACTCATCTACCTCTCCGTCTCTCTTGCTGGATCAAGAAGGCCGAGATCATCGTCGAGCTGTACGTGTGCTGAACGCGGAGGTGCCGTCCGTTCGGCACTAGATTGTGGGACGGTTCGCGGGGCGGATCGAGGGACGTGAGGACGTTCCAATACATCAACCGCGTTCACTAACGCTTCTGCTGTGCGATCTACAAGGGTACGTAGATCGGAAATCCCCTCTCGTAGATGGACATCACCATGATAGATCTTCGTGCGCGTAGGAAAATTTTTGTTTCCCATGCGACGTTCCCGAACAGTTAAAACATTTTCAAAACTGATTTAAATAAAGCTAAAAGAGAAGTTTTAAAATATTAAAAAAGGAAATGCTCCCTTTTTGTAGCCCGTGGGCCTTAACCCATTTGCCCCCAGCCGGGCCACGTGGCCCAGTCCACCCCCAGTCCCAATCGTACCCTTCCCCTGCTACACGGAGGCTAGGGGGGTCGTGGTGGCCATCTGGCCGGCGAGACCGCCATGGAGGCCATCCCCTAGGCCGCCCTCCCTTATAGCGCCGATAAACTCCCTCCCCGAAACTGTACCCGCTCTCTCCCCCTCGCCTCTCCCCTTGCGCTCTCGTCCCGTTCCCCTCAAGCTCGAGCTCGAGCTCATCCGAGCCGCCCGACCCCTCGTCACGACCGAGCTGCCCTATCGCCACACTTCTCCGCCTCCTCCTCGTCGGTCGCCATCATGCCTCGCCGCACCCACCCCTACACCGCTGGTGAACCGCCCCTATCCCTTCTCTTCCCGCGCTTCCGCTCACTGCCACCCGTGCACCGCCGGCCGGCCCGCTCCTCCTGCTGCCCATGCTGCCTTCGCTGTTGTGTTGCTATTGCTGAGCCGCTGCTGCACTAGCTGTTGCTGCTGACCACCTCGCCCTGCTGCGCTCGCATGCTCGCAGCCTACTACGCCAGCGCGGTGCTGCCACGTTCGTCGACTCCTCGCCAGCCCCGCGCGCTCGCTGCCGCCCGCCCTGTCCTCGCCTCCGCCCGCAATGCTGCCGCACCCCGCCGCACTCACCGATAGCCGCAGCCGCTGCTACGCCAGCCGTCACTTTGCTGCTGCCACCCCCCTTGCCACTGCCATGGCCGCGGGAGCATTCTGCTCCCATGCGTGCCCAAATGCTAGGGGGCAATGCTGTGCCAATGCTACATGTGCCCCCAACCCCGGTTAATTAGGGCTAAACCTCCCTAATTAGTCCTTCTTATTTTATTAGTTAAAGTTAAGTTACAAGTGACTATGACATGTGGGCCCTACCCCTCAATTAATTATAGTTAGTTAAAAAGAGGAGTTGACCTCCATAGTTTATGACAAGTGGGCCCTGTCCACTATTCCTTTGGATTGACTCACCCAGTGAGGTGCTGACTAGGTAGTTGGGTCCACCAGTAAGCCCTTGTTGACTAGGCAGGGCCCCGTGTCAGCCCCTAGTGCACTACTCAGTGCACTGGACCAGGTGCACCTAGCCTTTTCTATTTATTTTCAAATTTAAAATAAATTTATTTATTTCATAATATTATTAAAACTTTGAAAATTAAAATAAAATAATCCGTAACTAGGATGAAAAAGTTTTATACAGGAAAGTTGCTCAGTAAAATCCAATGAATCCGAATACGCTATTCATTTATGTGTCACATGCCCCTAGCATGATGAACATGGTCATTTTGCATTAGGATCATTCGTCCGCTAATAGCTAAAGACCCAGGAAATATCATCAGATATTCTCCCGCTCCATGTGTAACATGTAGTATTGTGTTAGCTCATCCCTAGCACTGCATATTGCTATGACATGCATCATATTGCGTCTACTTGCTTGTATTTATTGTTTCTCCCCCCTTCTTTATGGTAGACACAAAGACTGACGTTGCTGCCCAGTACGACTATGCCACTAGCTCAACCTTTTGCAGCAGAGCAACAAGGCAAGCAAACCCCTCTTGATCATTCCGATATCAGCCATTCTTTCTCCCTCCTACTTGTATTAGATTTCGCTATTGTTGTAGATAGCTCCTATTCTGATGCATAGCTTGTTTTTGTTAAACCGATGTCGTACCCTACTTCATATTAAATGCTTAGAATATGTTGATTAGTGATCCCCAGTGACCCCACTATGTCCGAGTTGCCCCTCCTTCATCATCGAAGACTCGACGACTTGAAGACTCGAATACTCAATCATCTTGGTGGACAAGCCAGGCCCGTCACACCACCTCACACCCCTTAGTTGTATGACCCTCCAGAGCTAATATCGAGTACCGAGGGTGATACCTCATAATGCACTACCGATATTAACTCTGTAGTGTAGTTAAGCAGAGGTGGATTACAGAGGGTGATTCCTCCTTCACCACTTCCAATAACGACTATGTTGTACAACCCCTCAAGCGTGAACCATCGAGAGTGATTCCTCCCTGGTCACCTTGACGGTTACATCGATTTGAATCCATCCAGGGTGATACCTCGAATTCCTTTGATGTTATAGATACATGGTTACTTTAACTTTACAACTTGAACATGATGAGATGTCTCAAGAGGGTGGATTCCTGCATGATTGTGATGAGGCATGGTCGGGATTCTTGGCCCTTGCCAAAAGTCCTCGAGACGAGGCAATGGTAACACATATCGCGGATCATTGATCATCATCGTAGTTTAACAAAGCATTATTTGGTTTGGATATGTGATCTGAGAAGGCCTATGGCCTGTTTCACACTAACCACCACGCAAGAATAAGTATCGGGACTCTCCATCATACATTCGCCCGAAAGCTTTTCAGATGTCACAGTTGAGCGGCACACACCCAAGGGGTCCGCATAAGCATTGATATTGTAGTAAGAGGTGCAGGACTGACACCGACCATCCACGTAACGTGCAAGCTTGTGAAGAGAGATTGGCCCATGGCCCCTTTGTGATTAGGATGTAGACCGACATGTGGCCTCTCTGTTGAGCGTAGGTAGGACTATGGCGTGTCAATCAGCTGATGCTAGCCGCGACCCAGGAAAGTGGTATGTGCGGAGTTAATCGAGCATGTTGGTAAGTTTGTGTACCCCTGTAGAGAAGTATATCTATTTGAATAGCCTTGTCAATGGTAACAGACGCTCAGAGTTGTGTCCCGATCTAATACAACTAGAAGCGTGACTTCAATTGAAATGTTGGCTCCGAGATTGCTTTCTCGCAGGGAGTCGAGGAAGGATATCTGGGCATTTTAAATAACTCTTGTTGCAACATGATTATTACATATGTGTTACTGATCTATACTCTTCTAATGTTGCAAGACCGTGAAGTTGCTAGTCTTCAATAGGACTAGGTCTTCTCCTCTATTCTAGCATTTCTACAGTCAATCCAAAGATATAGCCCCTTCCTTTGATACTGATGCATACTTAGCATAGTTCTCATGTTAGTCTTGCGAGTACTTTGGATGAGTACTCACTGTTGCTTTGCTCACCCTTTTCCTCTTGATACAACTTGTCGTGACCAGATGATGGAGCCCAGGAGATGGTTGATCCCCCCGATGACTACTGCTACCCTGACGGAGCCTACTACTACGTGGAGGCCGCTGATGACCAGGAGTAGTTAGGAGGCTCTGAGACAGGAGGCCTTGCCTTTTCGATCCAATGTTATGTTTGTGCTAGCCTTCTTGTGGCAAAACTTGTTTACTAATGTCTGTACTCCGATATTATTTGCTTCCACTGACTCGTTTGTATTCGAGCTTATGTATTCGAGCCCTCGAGGCCCCTCGCTTGTAATATGAAGCTTGGATGACTTTAATTTGTGTCTAGAGTTGTGTTGCAATATCTTCCTGCGAGTCCGTAATCTTGGTCGTACGCATTTTCCTGTATGATTAACGTACAGTCAAAATGGGGGCGTCACAAGGAAGCTTATGAAGGATGGCATGCCAAGCAAGCCCGCTCCAAAAGCTAAACCCTCAGATCCCACGGTGAAGCCTAAATCAGCTAAGCCACAACCTCCTAGCCTAAGAGGGCTACCAGAGACATTCCAGCTGCTGATAAGAGCAAGGGTTCTACCTCCAGGGATGCTACTGAGGAAGAAGAAGAACTTTCTTGTGGGAACCCCGATCCTAAGTCATATAGATCTGGCATGTAACACATCATATAGCTTTGCGGCCTCACGCACGGTACACAACGACTGCCACCTTACCTTGGCCATACCATTTGTGCCTTTTGGCTCACGTATATGATTATGTTGTTAGAATCTGTATGTTAAAGAACCTGGGTTGACATGACTAGTTATAGATCCAAGTGGCACAACCGTACGGGGACAAGCATATGTAACCCAACAATGCACGTGTCAGTCATCAACATGTGTAGACGAGTCGTAGCAAGCTACATGGACTCCATTACACTGCGTGACATTTCCTCGTAGGGATAGAGACAACAAGAAATAAACATACATGCCGATCAATCAATGTGTCCGAAGCAGTAGCAACCTACCAAGTCTCAGTGGAAGCACAAATAGGCATTTCCCCGTAAAGAAGGCTACTAAAGCCATACAACTAGGTGTCGAATCCCACACATACCAATGCATTTGAAACATACATGCAATATGCACGATATGTGTAGATACAACATGGCATCACAACATAACTCTACAACACAACATTTATTTAGAAGGCTCCGAATGGCCAACATAGTATAATGTTACAAACAGGGGTCACATGACCCAACACTCAAGTCATACAAACATCAAGTGGAAGCACAACATGTCTGGGTACAAACATCTACTAAAAGTGGGTGGAGGATCCTAAAAATCTAGAACGACCCTCCCAAAGGAGCCATACCTGTGTGTGGGATTCCCAAGATATTCTGGTCCACATCGAACACATGACATAGAACTATTAGTAAGGCTAATGTCTCATATGGAAAAACATAAATAAGCAACCGTGAGTACAAAGTTACACAGCAAGACTTACATTTGAACTATCTACATATGCATCATTATCAATAAAGGGGGTTGTGGAGTTTATTGCGGCAAGCCAGCTTTGACTCTTGGCTAACCTGTACTACAACCATGAATTCTTTCTTTCACGTGGGATAGCACACACGAGTCCACATACTCACCATATCAATACACCACTATGGATCCTCTCCTGTCTCCATACGATAAGGCCATCCATAGCACTCAAACTTATCTTGCACATTTTAGAGTATCCGTTTCACTTGCCTATGAACCATATAAGTGTCCAAGTAGTCCATATCCGAGGACGCATCTATTCGAACGGAGCATTCACCCTGCAGGGGTATACTTCTTCACACACGCTCCCGCCACTTATCGCCATGTGCACATCATGCACCTCGGCAACCTTCAAGCAGAAGCCTAGCGAGGGAGTCCGCCATGGACGTTAATTTACAAAGACTCACGCCCAAGGTAGTCGCCTATGTGAGCTGGAACCTGTAATGGAAGTGCGACTGAGTTTTCAAATATGGCCTCAAACATTGTATGCAGGGCCCCAAGCCGGTTCCGACTAGGCTGTTCATCCACTTTAAAGGCCCGACCACCACCTATAAACATTTCAAACTATTGTGACTCTTGGACTGAGAATAGGGAAGTTAATAGACCGAGAGGGTCCATAGGTTCTGGGTCCAATGTGCGGTAGTATCATGTCTTGGAACACAAACACAAGATCTGAGGTCTGATACGTCCATTTTGCATCATGCTTTCATGTTGATAATTATCGCTTTATGGACTGTTATTATACTTTGTGGTACCATACTTATGCCTATTCTCTCTTATGTTGCAAGGTTTATTTGAAGAGGGAGAATACCGGCAGCTGGAATTCTGGACTGGAAAAGGAGCAAGTCTGAGTCCTATATTCTGCGCAACTCCAAATGCCCTGAAAATCAACGTGGAATTTTTTGGGAATATATAAAAAATACTGGGCGAAAGAAGTGGCAGAGGGGCGCTACCAGGGGCCCACAAGCCTCGTAGCCGCCGCACCTGGTAGCAGCTACAGGGCTTGTGGGCACCCTGGTGGCCCACTAGCCCCCTCTTTTGTTATATGAAGGGTTTCGTCCAGGAAACAATTAGGGTGGAGCTTTTTCGTGGATTTTCCGCCGCCACGAGGCGGAACTTGAGCAGAACCAATCTAGAGCTCCGGCAGGACGATCCTGCCAGGGAAACTTCCCTCCCGGAGGGGGAAATCGTCTCCATCGTCATCACCAACACTCCTCTCGTCGGAGGGGAGTCATCTCCATCAACATCTTCATCAGCACCATCTCCTCTCCAAACCCTAGTTCATCTCTTGTAACCAATCTCCGTCTCGCAACTCCGATTGGTACTTGTAAGGTTGCTAGTAGTGTTGATTACTCTTTGTAGTTGATGCTAGTTGGATTACTTGGTGGAAGAGTTTATGTTCAGATCCTTGATTCTATTCATTACACCTCTGATCATGATTATGATTATGCTTTGTGAGTAGTTACTTTTGTTCCTGAGGACATGAGATATGTCATGCTGATAATAGTCATGTGAATTTGGTATTCGTTCGGTATTTTGATATGCTGTATGTTGTCTTTTCCTCTAGTGGTGTTATGTGAACGTCGACTACATAACACTTCACCATATTTGGGCCTAGAGGAAGGCATTGGGGAGTAGTAAGTAGATGATGGGTTGCTAGAGTGACACAAGCTTAAACCCCAGACTATGCGTTGCTTCGTAAGGGGCTGATTTGGATCCACTAGTTTAATGCTATGGTTAGACGTTCTCTTAATTCTTCTTTCGTAGTTGCGGATGCTTGCGAGAGGGGTTAATCATAAGTGGTATGCTTGTCCAAGTAAGGGAAGTACCCAAGCGCCGGTCCACCCACATATCGAACTATCAAAGTAACGAACGCGAATCACATGAACATGATGAAACTAGCATTACCCAAATTCCCGTGTGTCCCCGGGAGCATTTTTCCTCCTATAAGACTTTGTTCAGGCTTGTCCCTTGCTACAAAAGGGATTGGGCCACTTTGCTGCACCATTGCTACTACTTGTTACTTGTTACTTTTCGCTTGCTACGTTTCACCTCACTACACAATCACTTGTTACCGCTACTTTCAGTGCTTGCAGTTATTACCTTGCTGAAAGCTGTTTATCAGAGCCTTCTGCTCCTCGTTGGGTTCGACACTCTTACTTATCGAAAGAACTACGATTGATCCCCTATACTTGTGGGTCATCAAGACTCTTTTCTGGCGCCATTCCCCTACCTGAGGTACCTACTAAAAATATCTTTTATGAAATTCCTTCGGGTTTGCTTGAGAAACTGCTGGCTAATCCTTTTACAGGAGATGGATCATCACATCCAGACTTGCATCTAATCTATGTAGATGAAGTTTGTGGTTTATTTAAGCTTGCAGGTTTGCCCGAGGATGAGGTAAATAAGAAAGTCTTTCCTTTATCTTTGAAGGATAAGGCGTTGAAATGGTATAGGCTATGTGATGATATTGGATCATGGGACTACAATCGGTTGAAATTGGAATTTCATCAAAAGTTTTATACTATGCATTTAGTACATTGTGACCGGAATTATATTTATAACTTTTGGCCTCGTGACAGGGAAAGCATAGCTCAAGTTTGGGGGAGGCTTAAATCAATGCTATATTCATGCCCCAATCATGAGCTCTTGAGAGAAATTATCACTCAAAACTTTTATGCTCGGCTTTCTCATGAAGATTGTACCATGCTTGACACTTCTTGTACCAGTTCTTTTATGAAGAAGGATATTGACCACAAGTGGAATTTATTGGAAAGAATCAAACGTAACTCTAAAGATTGGGAGCTTGAAGAAGGTAAGGAGTCAGGTATGAATTTCCAGTTTGATTGCGTTAAATCTTTTGTTGAAACAAACACTTCTAGAGATTTTAGCGCTAACTATGGACTTGACTCTCAAATAGTAGCTTCTCTATGTGAATCTTTTGCTGCTCATGTTGATCTTCCCAAATAGAAGTGGTTTAAGTATCATCCTCCTGTAGAGGTCAACATAGTTAAACCCAATCTGGTTGAAGAGAAAGTCATTGCCTTTAGTGATCCTATTGTTCCTTGTGCCTACGCTGAGAAACCACCTTACCCTGCTAGGAAAAAGGATTATTATAAAGCTCCAACTGTGATATGTAGGGGTTACATTAGACCACTTGCACCCCCCGAGGAAATTAGAGTTGAACCTAGTGTTGCTATTATCAAAGATCTCTTAGCCGAAGACATAGACGGGCATGTTATCAAATTCTGTGAGGACTCCGCTAGAATTGCTAAGCCTCACGCGAAAGACAAATACAGACTTGTAGTTGGCCTGCCCGTTGTTTCTGTCAAGATAGGAGATCACTGTTATCATGGTTTATGTGATATGGGTGCTAGTGTTAGTGCAATACCCCGGTCCCTTTATGATGAAATCAAAGATGAGATTACACCTGCTGAGTTAGAACCCATTGATGTCACTATTACGCTAGCTAATAGAGACACTATCTACCCTGTGGGAATTGTGCGATATGTAGAAGTCTTGTGTGGTAAGACGAAGTATCCTACTGATTTCCTCGTCCTTGCTACTTCACAAGATAGCTTTTGTCCCATTATATTTGGTAGACTCTTTCTCAACACTGTCAATGCTCATATTGATTGCATTAAACAGACTATCACTGTTAGTTTCGAGGGTGTGTCTTATGAATTTAACTTTTCCAAGTTTGGAAGACAACCCCATGAAAAAGAGTCGTATGGTAGGGATGAAATCATTGCTCTTGCCTCTATTGCCGTACCTCCTACGGATCCTTTAGAGCAATATCTGCTTGAGCATGAAAATGATATGCATATGGATGAAAGAGATGAGATAGATAAAATTGTTTTAGAACAATATCGTATTCTCAAGAATAATCTGCCTGTTGAATTGCTTGGGGATCCTCCCCCGCCAAAGGGTGATCCTGTGTTCGAGCTAAAACAGTTACCACATACTCTTAAGTATGCCTACCTTGATGAGAAGGAGATATATCATGTTATTATTAGTTCTCACCTCTTGAATCACCAAGAGAAGAAGTTATTAAAAACTTTGAGGAAGCACCGTGCGGCTATTGGATATACTCTTGATGATCTTAAGGGTATTAGTCCCACTCTATGTCAGCACAAGATTAAAACTGATCCTGATTCTAAACCAGTTGCTGACCATCAAAGGAGATTAAATCCTAAGATGAAAGAGGTCGTGAGAAATGAAATATTAAAGCTTCTGGAAGCAGGAATCATTTATCCTGTTGCTCATAGTGATTGGGTAAGTCCAGTACATTGCGTACCTAAGAAGGGAGGTATCACCGTCGTTCCTAATGATAAGAATGAACTAATCCCACAGAGGATTATTACTGGCTATAGGATGGTGATAGACTTCCGGAAACTGAACAAGGCAACCAGGAAAGACCATTATCCTTTGTCGTTTATCGACCAAATGCTAGAAAGGATTTCTAAACACACACACTTCTGCTTTCTAGACGGTTATTCAGGTTTCTCGCAAATACCTGTTGCAAAATCTGATCTGGAGAAAACCACTTTCACCTGCCCCTTCGGTACCTTTGCTTATAGACGTATGCCTTTTGGCTTATGCAATGCACCTGCCACCTTTCAAAGATGTATGATGGCTATATTCTCTGACTTTTGTGAAAAGATTGTTGAGGTTTTCATGGATGATTTCTCCGTTTACGGTCCTTCCTTTGACGATTGCCTCAACAATCTTGATTGAGTCTTACAGAGATGCAAAGATACCAACCTCGTCTTGAACTGGGAGAAGTGCCACTTCATGGTTAATGAAGGCATCGTCTTAGGACAAAAAATCTCTGAGAAAGGCATTGAAGTTGATAAGGCTAAGGTTGATGCAATTGAGAAAATGCCTTGCCCCACAGATATCAGAGGTATACGAAGTTTCCTAGGTCATGCTGGTTTCTATAGAAGGTTCATTAAAGACTTCTCTAAGATTTCTAGGCCTCTTACCAACCTCTTGCAGAAGGATGTTCCTTTTGTTTTTGATGAGGATTGTGAGGAAGCTTTCGAAATAATTAAGAAGGCCTTGATAACCGCACCTATTGTTCAACCACCTGATTGGAACTTGCCCTTTGAAATCATGTGCGATGCTAGTGATTATGTTGTTGGTGCTGTTCTAGGACAAAGAGTTGACAAGAAGTTGAATGTTATTCACTACGCTAGTAAAACTCTAGACAGTGCCCGAAGAAACTATGCCACTACGGAAAAGGAGTTTTTAGCAGTCGTGTTTGCATGTGAATAGTTCAGATCTTATATAGTTGACTCCAAAGTCACTATTCACTCTGATCATGCTGCTATTAAGTACCTTATGGAGAAGAAGGACGCTAAGCCTAGGCTAATCAGATGGGTCCTCCTGCTACAGGAATTTGATTTGCACGTTGTTAACCGAAAGGGTGCTCATAACCCTGTAGCAGATAACTTGTCCAGGCTAGAGAATGTCCTTGATGACCCACGACCTATTGTTGACAACTTTCGTGATGAGCAATTAAATGTCATCCGCACTTCACATAGTGCACCGTGGTATCCTGATTATGCAAACTATATCGTAGCCAAATACATACCACCCATTTTCATCTACGAGCAAAAGAAGAAATTCTTCTTTGATTTGAGACACTACTTTTGGGATGATCCTCACCTTTATAAGGAAGGAGTAGATGGTTTTATTAGACGTTGTGTGCCTGAACATGAACAGGGACAGATCTTGCAGAAGTGTCATTCCGAAGCCTACAGAGGACACCATGCTGGGGATAGAACTGCTCATAAGGTATTGCAATCAGGTTTCTATTGGCCCACTCTCTTCAAGGATGCCCGTAAGTTTGTCATGTCTAGTGACGAATGCCAAAGAATAGGGAACATCAGTAAGCGTCAGGAAATGCCTATGAACTATTCACTTATCATTGATCCGTTTGATGTCTGGGGCTTTGATTATATGGGACCCTTCCCGAGTTCCAATGGGTATACCCACATCTTAGTTGCTGTGGATTACGTCACTAAGTGGGTAGAAGCTATCCCCACTAGAAACTCTGATCACCACACCTCTATTAAGATGCTTAAAGAAGTCATTTTCCCAAGATTTGGAGTCCCTAGATATCTGATGACTGATGGCGGTTCACACTTCATTCATGGTGTTTTCCGCAAGATGCTCGCTAAGTATGATGTCAACCATAGAGTTGCATCTCCTTATCATCCCTAGTCTAGTGGTCAAGTGGAGTTGAGTAATAGGGAGATCAAATTGATCTTACAAAAGACTGTCAATAGATCTCGAAAGAATTGGTCTAGCAAACTTGACGATGCACTATGGGCTTATAGGACTGCTTATAAGAATCCCATGGGCATGTAGCCGTATAAAATGGTTCACGGTAAGGCCTTCCATTTACCTCTTGAGCTAGAACACAAAGCTTATTGGGCAATCAAAGAGCTCAACTTCGATTTCAAACTTGCCGGTGAGAAGCGGTTGTTTGATATCAGCTCATTAGATGAATGGAGGGCCCAGGCATATGAGAATGCCAAGTTGTTCAAGGAAAAGGTTAAGAGATGGCACGATAAAAGAATACAAAAATGGGAGTTCAATGTAGGTGATTATGTCCTGCTATACAATTCTCGCTTAAGATTCTTCGTAGGCAAGCTTCTCTCCAAATGGGAAGGTCCCTACGTTGTTGAGGAAGTATATCGTTCTGGTGCCATCAAAATCAATAACATGGAAGGTAATTTTCCTAGAGTGGTAAATGGGAAAAGAATCAAGCATTATATCTCTGGTACTCCCATAAATGTTGAGACCAATATCATCAATATCATAACTCCAGAGGAGTACATAAGGGATGTTCATCAGCCTGTTTCAGACCCTGAAAACGAAGAGGTATGTGTTTCGGTAAGTAATTGGACTCTCAAACTTTTCTAGTAGGAAATTTTCTCCGTTTTCAAATTTTTGGAAAATTAGAAAAATAAAAAGCAGTCCGGAGAGCGCACGAGGCGGCCACAAGCTTGGTAGCCGCCACCTGCCCCCCTAGCGGCGGCTACAGGGCTTGTGGGCACCTCGTGTGCCTACCGGACTCCGTTTTCTTGCGGAGCACTCCTTCTGGTCCAGAAAAAAATCATTATATATATGCCCGAGGGTTTTGATCTCTGTATCGTGCAGTTTTCCTCTATTTTCGTTTCGAGCCTGTTTTTGTCGCTGATCTAGATCGTCATGACTTCCCCAAAAGCTCCTAAGGACAAGATCTTCGAGAAGGTCATCAATCCCTACCTCACGGAAGTGCTGAAACACCCTCAATCTATTGAGATGCGTGAGGGGATGTTGCACATCCGTGATGTTGAGGGGCCTAAGATGACGGGAAGCGTGGAGACGAGGCTCGAAGCAATGGAGCAACAAGTCTTCAAGTGCCAAGGGATGGTGGAGCATGGACTCAACGCCAACCATATGATGATCACGGAGTTCACCAACAAGCACAAGATGGATGCCATTGACATTGGGAAGCACCTCTCCAGGCTCTATGACAGGGTTGATCAACTCCAGGGCCAGATCTATGACCTGCAGAACCAAAACTGTGAGTATGAGTATAGATTTAAATCAATACGATTGGTTGCAGATTTGATGATTCCGGCGACTCGTTCATCCTGCCATGATGGAGCACCTATGCCATGGAAGACGGAGGATCAGACTGCTTCAACAACTCCACCACCATCACCACCAAAGGAAGACAACTAAGCATTGCTATGGGCAACTCCCTTGGCTTGTGCCAAGCTTGGGGGAGTTGCCCTGGTATCGTATCACCTTTATATCTTTTGCTTTTACCTTTGTTTTAGTTGTTTCCTTTTCAGTTTTTATTTCTTCTCTTAGTGGAATGAATATTTAGTGTTTAGTTTGAGTCTTTGCCTTGTGTCTCCCCCGATGTATTCAAGCTTGCGAGCTATATAATAAAGAGTATATTAGTCCAGGGCTTTGTTTTGTGCCGTGATCAAAAGTATTAAAAGAACGATAGCATGAAAGATCATGAGATGATCCTATGAAAAGTGAGAGCTTCACATATAACAAGTATGATGATTGAAACTTGTTGAGAATAGACCAACATAGACCCCAGTCATTGTTGCAATTAATAAGAAGTAATAAGGAAAGAGAAGTTCACATATAAATATATCATCTTAGACACTTTTTACAATTGTGAGCACTCACCAGACTATTACATGCTTAGAAGTAGGTGTTGGACAAGGAAGACAACATAATGAAGTGTGTTTGCTTGGTTCCAAACAATGTTATATGTTTAGAGATCTCTTAGCATGTGACGATTGCTTCCACCTCATATTAGCCAAAACTCCCGCACCAAGTAGAGATACTACTTGTGCATCCATAAACCTTCAACCCAGTTTTGCCATGAGAGTCCACCATACCTACCTATGGATTGAATAAGATCCCTCAAGTAAGTTGTCATCGGTGCAAGCAATAAAAATTGCTCTCTAATATGTATGATCTATTAGTGTGTGGAAAATAAGCTTTGTACGAACCTGTGATGAGGAAGACATAAAAGCGACAGACTGCATAATAAAGTTCTTTATCACAGGAGGCAATATAAAGTGACGTTCCTCGGCACTAAGAGGACACGCATCCAAACCTCAAAAGGGCATGACAACCTCTGCTTCCCTCTGCGAAGGGCCTATCTTGTACCTTTAATTTTTACCCTTGAAAGAGTCATGGTGATCTTCACCAATTCCTTATTTTGCCTTTGTCTTGGCTACCGTCACATGCTAGGGAAAAGATCTATATTCATATATCAACTTGGAGATGAGTACTTATGCTTTATTATTTTTGACTCTACCCTTGAGGTAAATGGTTGGGAGGCAAAACTATAAGCCCCTATCTTTCTCTCTGTCCAGCTAAAATTTGATACCATGAGTACCACGTGAGTTGTAACAATTGTGGAAAACAAAAGAGATGACTGAGTATGTGGGTTTGCTTTACAAGCTCTTAGTTGACTCTTTCTGATGTTATGATAAATTGCAATTGCTTCAATGACTATGGACTGTTGTTGGCTACTTCTCGGTAAGGTTTTTGTTTCATACTTTGCTTTGTGAAGGAATTGTTACTTTCCCATAAGAATCTTTATGATGTATTGCTGTTCTATGTGTGATCATGATGCCCTCATGTCCGTATTATGTTTTATCGACAGCTTCATCCCTAAACATGTGGACATGTTTATGGATCTTGGTTTTCGCTTGAGGACAAGCGAGGTCTAAGCTTGGGGGAGTTGATACGTCCATTTTGCATCATGCTTTCATGTTGATAATTATCGCTTTATGGACTGTTATTATACTTTGTGGTACCATACTTATGCCTATTCTATGTTATTTTGCAAGGTTTATTTGAAGAGGGAGAATACCGGCAGTTGGAATTCTGGATTGGAAAAGGAGCAAGTCTGAGTCCTATATTCTGCGCAACTCCAAATGCCCTGAAAATAAACGTGGAATTTTTTGGGAATATATAAAAAATACTAGGCGAAAGAAGTGCCAGAGGGGCGCTACCAGGGGCCCACTGCCCCCCTCTTTTTCTATATGAAGGGTTTCGTCCAGGAAAAAAATAGGGTGGAGCTTTTTCGTGGATTCTCCGCCGCCACGAGGCGGAACTTGAGCAAAACCAATCTAGAGCCCCGGCAGGACGATCCTGCCATCATCATCACCAACACTCCTCTCGTCGGAGGGGAGTCATCTCCATCAACATCTTCATCAACACTATCTCCTCTCCAAACCCTAGTTCATCTCTTGTAACCAATCTCCGTCTCGCAACTCCGATTGGTACTTGTAAGGTTGCTAGTAGTGTTGATTACTCTTTGTAGTTGATGCTAGTTGGATTACTTGGTGGAAGAGTTTATGTTCAGATTCTTGATGATATTCATTACACCTCTGATCATGATTATGATTATGCTTTGTGAGTAGTTACTTTTGTTCCCGAGGACATGGGATAAGTCATGCTGATAATAGTCATGTGAATTTGGTATTCATTCGGTATTTTGATATGTTGTATGTTGTGTTTTCCTCTAGTGGTGTTATGTGAACGTCGACTACATAACACTTCACCATATTTGGGCCTAGAGGAAGGCATTGGGGAGTAGTAAGTAGATGATGGGTTGCTAGAGTGACAGAATCTTAAACCCGGTCTATGCGTTGCTTCGTAAGGGGCTGAGTTGGATCCACTAGTTTAATGCTATGGTTAGACGTTGTCTTAATTCTTCTTTCGTAGTTTCGGATGCTTGCGAGAGGGGTTAATCATAAGTGGGATTCTTGTCCAAGTAAGGGAAGTACCCAAGCGCCGGTCCACCCACATATCAAACTATCAAAGTAACGAACGCGAATCACATGAACATGATGAAACTAGCATGACAGAAATCCCCGTGTGTCCTCGGGAGCGTTTTTCCTCCTATAAGACTTTGTTCATGCTTGTCCCTTGCTACAAAAGGGATTGGGCCACTTTGCTACCGTTGCTACTACTTGTTACTTGCTACTTTTCGCTTTCTACGTTTCACCTCACTACACAATCACTTGTTACCGCTACTTTCAGTGCTTGCAGTTATTACCTTGCTGAAAACTGTTTATCAGAGCCTTCTGCTCCTCGTTGGGTTCGACACTCTTACTTATCGAAAGGACTACGATTGATCCCCTATACTTGTGGGTCATCAAGGTCCTAAGAGCGGTTTCAATGAGACAATCCACCATGTACTCCTACATGGCCTCTCATCGCTACCTTTACCAAATTGGATTCACAAACTTAGCTTTGACACAATAGGACATGATCAATACCATTCCAGTTCATCGCCCAGATGGATCAGACCCAACACAATTCTAAGCATAGCAGGCATAGTAAGAAAGCATGGATGAGTAAGCGCATCAAGGCTCAAGCAGTTGCTACTCATGCTAAGTGGTTTCAACTATTTACTATGACAAAGACATGTCATGCAGAGGAACGGTTTCAACTAGCAGAACATGTAACCGTTGAATCATTGTTGTCCTAATGTAGGAAAAGAGAGAAGCTACGAGCGAGTGGGATTGTATCGAAATGCTCAAGGGGGTTTGCTTGCCTAGCACTTCTGAAGATAATAGCGAGTCTTCATCGGTGACAACGATCATAATGTCAGAACCATCTACCGAGGGAGAACAACCACTGACAAACAAGAGGGAAAAATATTCAATTCATGCAATGCACAATTAGATGGATGATATGTCATGTTAAAGCATTGAATTGACTTAATGCAATATATAGTCATATTAAGTGAAGTGGAATTCAAATATATACTAAATTCCAACTCCAACATTATTTATCAAATTGTCCTAACCATCACTTTCCCTACTTGGTGATGTTAACTTGTTCAAACATGCATGAACATGGCATAAACATATTCTTCATATTTTTGTGATCATTTTTCATACATAATTTTTTTCATCTTAGTTATAGATAATTTTATATGATTTTTAGAAGTTTCCACTATTTTCTGGAATTTCTAAATCATTTAGACAATAAGAGAAAACCAGAAATAATTTATGACATCAACATATGTCATCCTTGATTAAATGTGAGTCAAACCTGACGTGGGGCCCCAACTATCACATCTAGGGTTTTTAATTAAGTTTCTATTATAATTGATTCTGTTTAATTAGAGGCATGTACCCACCGTCAGTCACTCAATGGTTTGATTAGGCTTGGAAATTAGGCACTAATGACGGCCACGTTAGGCGATGCAAACATAGGGTGCAAGAGTTAGACGTCCGACCATTTTTGTGATGAGAGCTCGCCGGGCTAGGCGCGTTAGAAAACCTGTGATGTAGAGCATCTAGGGGAGGCCGTGGTGTGTGCTGGGGTAGCATGTAATGGTGACGGTGAAGAGCTGGGCGGTGCCGAGAGCTCGGGTTTGCGGGAGCGGTAGCTAGAGGAGGAGGTCGACGACGGGGTTAGGGGTAGAACTATCATGGGCTCACATCGGTTCTAAAAAGCAGCTGAGGGCGGCCGGGGATGATCTATAGCAGATGAATTTCACGACGACGTCTGGCGACCATGGCGGGGAGCAGTAGCTCGATGTCGACGTTACATGGCTTCCCAGCTTCCTTTTGTTGGTGCCAAAACTGGCAGATCTCGGGTAGGGGGTCCTGAACTATGGATCTTGGATCGATGGGTTGTAGGAAGAAGGGGGAGACAACACTTTACCTAGGTTCGGGCCCTCCTATGGAGGTAATACCCTATGTCCTCCTTGATTGTATTGATGAAGATGATTACAAAGTAGATCTACCTTGAGAACGTATATGGTAAACCCTAGATGATTCAGGCTCCTCTACATGGATAGGGGCGTCTGGTTTATATAGACGCCAGGGACCCTAAGGTTTACAAGTTACCGACTATACTCGGGGGTGAGTGAGCCGACCTAGTACTTCCAAGCATGGAGTCCACGCCAGTCCTCAGAGCCTTCCTTCCTGCATACGAGGTTGTCAACTATCCGGACTTCGATGATGTGTTCCATGGGCTAGCACCCCGAGGACCCCTTAATCCAGGACTCCGTGAGTAGCCCCTGAACTAGCCTTCAACGCTGTTGTGTATAGTCGTCGGCAACTCCACGCGTCTCTGGTAGTCGGCTTGAAAGGCGAGTTCCTCTCCCGATTTGTAACATGATGAACTCGTCTTTGGCGAACCCACGAATATTGAAGCGTCGCGGGACCCATAACTTTTAATCCCTTCCCCAAAGATCAATAATAATTGTTGAACACCATGCAACTTAAAATAAGCACACGTCCCAAAAATTCTCAACAGAGCCGTCCCTTACAAACGCGAGGGGAGGCAACCTCTCTTATAAATAAACGAGGAATTATGTCCAAGGCTTTATCGCCGGGCCACCTCCACAAGTGCCACAAAGAAACCCTAGAGTCCCAGCAGTTAGCGCCATGGTGGGATCCACTTCTCGTCCCCTTGGCCCTCATCGAGGAGATTGGGCAAGTTGCTCCGTCTCCCAGCTTTGGTTGCAAGACCTTGAAGTCTAAGGGTATCTTCCCTCATCTGGTCTCATGCCCACGTGCGCCGGCCTAACCTCCTTCAACGGCGAGACCCTCGCAGAAAAATTCCCCGCCCCGCAAAGAGGCGAAAGGATCTATCTATTTTACTTCTTTCCTGTTGTGCGGGCTGGGATTTCCCATTCCCCGTTTCTGAGGGGTCTGCTGGAGTTTTATGGGTTGCAACTCCATAATCTGACCCCAGGTTCTATCCTCCATATCTCAGGCTTTGTAGCTTTGTGCGAGATGTTTCTAGGCTGCAAACCTGACTTCAATTTGTGGAGAAAATACTCGTGCCTCGCCCCCCAGGCTAAAGGAATGTCCATTCGGGAAGTAGGTAGAGCCGAGGTGTGGTGTATAGCAGCCACTGGATACCCAGTGGGTGCACCGAATGAGGAGACAGACGAATGGTCTTCGGGGTGGTTTTCTATCGACTATGTTCCTTTATTTGAGCCAGTTCGGAGAAGCCTTCCCGAGTACTCCATGGCTCCATTGAGGAAACGATTTTGTTGGCGTCCGAAGAGTACCTCCGAAGAGGAGAGCTCCGAAGTGATGCGCCTAGCCGCCAAGGTAAAAATGCTGGCTCATAGTAGGCTGACCATCGTACAAGTGATGGCCATCGTAATCACAAGGTGCGTCCAACCGCTTCAGCAGCGCATAGACCCTTTGTGGAATTACATCGGGATGAGTGACTTGACATGCTCCAAGCGGCAAGGACTAGACACCCGGGAAGCTTTAGCAGCTATTCTGACCCATTTCTTCAAGGGGGAAAAGGAAGATTTCACCTGTCTCGCCTTTAGTGAAGGTTTTGCGTCATATTACCCCATTCCGTGGGTAAGTATGGATACATTTATGTCCATCTCATTCATTCATGTTACCGATAATCATAAACCCCTGATCCTTTGCTTGTAGGATTGGAAGCGCTGGATCAAGACAGTGAAATGCCCCACTCCCCAGCCCGAGGACTTTGCTCGTGATGATGACCCTCGATTCCATGAGGATCCGGAAATTTCCATTATCTTTGATGATGGAGTATTTTACCAGGAGAGCCTTGACGTACAAGTGGTGGCCCTTCTGGCCGATAACCCCAGATCCCTCCCATCTCCAGCAAGCAAGCGGAAGGTAACCACTCATCACGGGAGTGTGCCGAAACATGGTCGGAACACATGCTGAAAAACATACCATGTTCCCCCGGCCGAGGTTATGTCAACTAACGAACAAGTTCCCGAACAGGAGGTGGTGGGCAATACCTCGGCCACCCCTTCAGCCAGGTACATGTACCCACCATTTGTCTTTACAATAACAACGGTTTATTTGGTATAATTACAACCCTTTTGCCGATAATCGAAGAAAACAAGCGCGACCCACCTCGTCCGATAACATGGCCGAGGTTTTGGGAAACCAGTCCAACCCACGCTATTCAGCCAATGCGGGCGCTCCAAACACTTGCCCGCCGCCTGGCCCTTCAGTGGACTTTTCAGCGACGAACTCTGAAGTTGAGAGCGCTATGTATCATCGGCAATGCAAGGAGTCCTTACGACACCCTATCTTCTTCGAGCAAGATTTTAATGCTCTAAACTCAACCTATGCCTATCTTGGCACTGCGCGGAATATCTCAAAGAAGTGGCTTTGCAGACGTCAACCAAACTACACTTATTCATCGGTATTTTGGTAATTGAACCAAAGTTCATTCCTAGTAGCCCCCGAGCCTTAATTTGGTCGGTACGGCCAAGTTAAGGCTCGACCTAACCATTTATTTTTATTTTCCACCCTTTTTAAGTAGGATAATAATAAATTGTCCGAAGATGTGCAATGAATTCAAACCGAACTCCAAGCTAGCAGGACAGAGCTCGAGGATGTGAATTTGTTTACCAGGGAAGCACATGGTAAGGGTAATTTGATTGATGATGTGGCAAATTACATAGGTCCACTTATTTATCACATGATTTCTTGATAGAGTAGGCGAATCCATAAGCCATATGCAGAAGGATCTAGACCCAGCTCGTGATTCTCAATGGTACGTCGAATCCCACCTTGAAGCCGGTCATCGCATATTTGCAAGATGCCGCAAAGAAAATAACCAGCTCAAGTAGGAGATGAAAAATCAAGCCGAAGAGATTGAAGTTTAGAAGCTCAACTGGTGCATAGCAACGAAGAGAATCAACATTTAAAGAGATTGTAAGTAAAAATCCCTAACCTGTTTGTTTGATAAATCACTATGTGATGACGGTACACTAAAAGACTTCCATCATTCTTTCTTCCTAAAAAGGTCTCTCGACTGGGCATCCCATGACACAAGTCGGTTCCTTCTGAAGGGATATGCTACAAGAGCTTTCTGTTGTTCATTAGCGGGTCAAAAAGCCATGCGGAATATGATCCAAGCTTTATGGCGAGACCAAACTCTGCCACAACGGATGGTTGAACTATCCGAACTGTTCAAAACAGACCAGAGCTGTTTCGAGCAATGGAAGATTTCATCCTACTAAGAAGGAGCTCCGGAAGCATGGGCTATAGTGAAGACCCGCTTCGCCCGTCTTGATCCCGAACACATGGACCAAGTTGGTCCAGTGGGCCCTGATGGCGCGGAGATGCCTCTACACCTAGTGTACGACCAAGTGATGCCGACATCCTGTCTGTCGCAGCAAGACTGTGCATTGGATACTATAATAGATGATCTCGACCAACCAAGGGGGTAACCATGTGTAAAGTTTATATTTTGTGTACCAAGACACTTACCTTCATATTTGTAATGTTTGGCATAAACCGGCCATCGGCCTCTACCTCCCATATTTCAATAACCCGGTAGTGTTTCGTACTTTATACCTGATGATAGCAGGAATCAATTTCCGAGAACAAGGCAATCCGGCCATGTGGTGTGAACAAACAAATGGTATGAGAGTATTATGTTATATTACGATGAAATGTAAGAAAAATCTTCCGGAAAGAATAGTTCCTTTATGGATTCCTTTTTCCAGGTTGCTACATAATCTGTACTTGTTGTGAATGCATTTCTAAATAACACGGATATGCAATGGCAAGGACTGCCGGTTAAATTGACCTCGTTCGTTGTCGACCAAGTTGTATATTAAGAACACTAGCTTTCGGATTCACCCATCTTAGGTACGATTCTAGGCGAACTGGTCGGATCAATCACAGAGGTGCTCCCTTTACTCTCTAGCTGATTAAGGCACGTAGAGAGTAAGCATAGGAGTGATGCAACCCAGCTTTGCAAAGATCTTAAGTCTAGTTTATGCATACCATGGCGCGAATTTACTTTGAGTCGAGGTTTATATGGATGGGTATGTTAAACATAGCCGATTGCTTCATTAAGAAGCCCCCATGTTCTATCTTTGAATATTCTAATTTACATGAGTATTCAGAAAAATACAAGTGTTCGGTTAAGCCGAACTCACGTGGAGATAATTTAGGAAGATCCTACAAAGACAGAAAAAACAACAAATGTTCGAAAAATAAAGAGAGAGGAAAAAATACAGAGGCAACGATGCTGGTCCAGCCGTAGAAACACCGAGTGTGAGCCACGTTCCATGGGTTTGGCTCCAGCCGATTGCCTCCTGGATTGCGCAGACAAGAAGCTCCTCCTGTTAAAACATTATCGATTATGAAGGGCATTCCCATTTTGGGTGAAGTTTATGCTTCTTCTTTTCTGGGAGGCGAAGCACTAGTTCGCTCGCGTTGTATGCCTTGTCCCGAACTTCTCTTCTTTGATAGATCGGGCCCGAGCTATCTCACACTCGCCTTCTAAGGCGTCCAAGTCATCCTGCCGATCTAGCTTGGCTTCCTTTTCCATGTACATACGCACACGAGGTGTGTCGTGGATAATATCACAGGGAAGGACCACTTCGGCCCCGTATACCATAAAAATGGCGTGTATCCTGTGTAACAGTTCGGGGTGGTATGCAAGCCCCATAGTATGGAATCGAGTTCCTCCACCCAATGACAGTCGGACTCTATAAGAGAGCATACTAGATGTGGTTTAATACCACTCATAATGATCCCATTAGCTCGTTCGACCCGTCCGTTGGTTTGTGGATGGTAAACTGAGGCGTAATCGAGCTTTATGCCTAGATTTGCACACCAATCCTCCACCTCGTGGGCGGTGAAATTGGATCCATTGTTGGTTATTATGCTGTGCGGGACACCATAACGGTGCACTGCGCCAGATATGAAGTCGATGACCGACTTGGCTTTGGCGGAACTAACCGGCTTTTCCTCGATCCACTTGGTGAATTTATTGATCATAACCAGGAGATATTTATTTTTCTTGGTCCCCCCTTTAAGTGGAACGACCATGTCTAGACTCCAGACCGCAAAGGGACAAGAGATCGGAATCGCCCGAGGGGGGGGAATATGGCTTTGATTCACGAAGAGTTGGCAACCCGTGCAGCACTGAACAAGTGCGTGGGCGTCTTCTCGAGTTGTTGCCCAGAAAAAACTAGCTTGTAAATCCTCGCTGACCAAGGCCCGGGCTGCTGCATGATGGCCGCCCATGTCTGCGTGTACTTCAGCCAACAATTGCTTCCCTCCATCTTCGGATATGCACCGTTGAAGTACTCCGGTGGTGCTCTTTTTATATAGCTCACCCTCATGGACCTTGTAGGCTTAGGTCGGCGAATAATGCGCCATGCCTCAGTTTGGTCCTCGGGGAGCTCCTTGTGTGATAGATAAGCAAGGAATGGTTCGGTCCATGGAGCGATTACTACCATGACCTCATGGGTCAAGGGTGTTTCCTTTATGGAAGGCTCGCCGATGACTCGATCGTCTTGCTTGGCTACGGTGGGGGTACAGTTTGCTCCACACCGTCGGCTATTCTTCTCCCAGACTAGTCCTACCATACCATGAATGGCTTAAAGATCCTTTCCAAGTATATGTTATTGGGGACGGGGTCGCGTGCTGCGCCTAAGAACGCGAGAACGTCCGCAACTTGATTGTTGTCTCTTGAGACGTGTGATGACCCACCAGTGTAGGGGATCTATCCTAGTCCTTTCGATATGTAAGAGTGTCGAACCCAACGAGGAGCAGAAGGAACTGACAAGTGGTTTTCACCAAGGTATTCTCTGCAAGCACTGAAATTATCGGTAACACATAGTTGTGTGGTAAGATGATTCGTAGCAAGTAGCAAGTAACAATAGTAACAAAAGTGCAGCAAAGTGTCCCAATCCCTTTTGTAGCAAGGGACAAGCCTGGACAAACTCTTATAAGAGGAGAAACGCTCCCGAGGACACATGGGGATTTTTGTCAAGCTAGTTTTCTTCATGTTCATATGATTCGCGTTCGCTACTTTAATAGTTTGATATGTGGGTGGACCGGTGCTTGGGTGCTGCCCTTACTTGGACAAACATCCCACTTATGATTAACCCCTCTCGCAAGCATTCACAACTATGAAAGAAGAATTAAGACAAAGTCTAACCATAGCATTAAACTAGTGGATCCAAATCAGCCCCTTACGAAGCAACGCATAAACTAGGGTTTAAGCTTCTGTCATTCTAGGAACCCATCATCTACTTATTACTTCCCAATGCCTTCCTCTAGGCACAAATAATGGTGAAGTGTTATGTAGTCGACGTTCACATAAAACCACTAGAGGAAAGACAAAATACAACACATCAAAATATCGAACGAATACCAAATTCACATGACTACTTATAGCAAGACTTATCCCATGTCCTTAGAAACAAAAGTGACTACTCACAAAGCATAATTATGTTCATGACCGGAGAGGTATTGAATAGCATTGGATATCTGAACATATGATTTTCCACCGATTAGTCCGACAAGCATCAACTACAAAGAGTAATTAACACTACTAGCAACCTTACAAGTACCAATCAGAGTCGTGAGGCGGAGATTGGGTACAAGAGACGAGCTAGGGTTTGGAGATGAGGTGGTGCTGATGAAGATGTTGATCGTGATGAGTCCCCTCCGATGCGAGGAGTGTTCGTGATGACGATGGCGACGATTTCCCCCTTTGGGAGGGAAATTTCCCCGGCAGGACGGCCGTGCCGGAGCTCTAGATTGGTTCTGCTCAAGTTCTGCCTCGTGGCGGCGGCGATTCCTCCCGAAAGCCTCCTCCTGATTTTTTTTCTGGAACGAAACCCTCCTTGTAGTAAAAGATGGGAGCCAGAGGGGCCACAGGGGCCCACAAGCCACCTAGGCGCGGCCAGGGGGTAGGCCGCGCGTGGCAGGCTTGTGGCCTCCTGGTGGCTCCCCTCTCGTACTTCTTCCGCCCAGTATTTTTTATAAATTCCAAAATAATTCCTCGTTGATTTTCACTGCTATTAGAGTTGCGCAGAATATGTATCTCAAACTTGCTCCTTTTTCAGACCAGAGTTCCAGCTGCCGGCATTCTCCCTCTTCATGTAAACCTTATAAAATAAGAGAGAAATGCATACGTATTGTACCGTGAAGTGTAATAACTACCCATAAAGCGATAAATATCAACATAAAAGCATGATGCAAAATGGACGTATCAACTCCCCCAAGCTTCGACTTCGCTTGTCCTCAAGCGGAAGCCGAGATCAATAAATATGCCCACATGTTTAGAGATAGAGGTGTCGATAAAACAAAATACGGACATGCAGGCATCATGATCATAATTAGAACAACAATATCGTCATATAATCTCTTATGCTGAAGTGACAATTCCTTTACAAAGTAAAGTATGGATCAAGAACCTTAATGAGAATTAACAACCAATAGCCTTTAGTCATTGAAGCAATTGCAATTTATCATAACATCGGAAAGAGTCAAATAAGAGCTTGTAAAGCAAATCCACATACTCAATCATCCTTTCGCCTTCTACAATTGCCAAAACTCACGTGTTACTCATGAGATCAAAGTTTCAGTTGGACACACAGAAAGATAGGGGCTTATAGTTTCGCCTCCCAACTACTTACCTCAAGGGTAATGTTAACAATATTAATTCATGAATACTTACTTCCAAGTTGACATATGAATATAGATCTTTCCCTAGCATATGACGTTAGCCAAGATAAAGGCGAAATAAGGAATTGGTGTCAATCATTGATACGTCCATTTTGCATCATGTTTTCATGTTGATATTTATCGCTTCTTGGGCTGTTATTTCACTTCACGGTACAATTCTTATGCCTTTTCTCTCTTATTTTGCAAGGTTTACATGAAGATGGAGAATACCGGCAGCTGGAATTCTGGTCTAAAAGTGGAGCAAATTTGAGATACCTATTCTGTGCAACTCCAAACGCCATAAAAATCAACGAGGATTTTTTTCTGGATTTATAAAAAATACTCGGCCAAAGAAGCGCCAGAGGGGCGCCAGGGGGTGGCCACATGCCTGCACGGTGCGGCCACCCCCCCAGGCCGCGCCATGAGGGCTTGTGGGCAGCCTGCTGGCCCACTGGCCCCCCTCTTCTTCTATATGAAGGGTTTCATCTGAAAAAAAATCAAGGAGGAGCTTTTTCGTGGTTTCGCCGGCGCCACAAGGTGGAACTTGAGCAGAACCAATCTAGAGCTCCGGCAGGACGATCCTGCTGGGGAAACTTCCCTCCCGGAGGGGGAAATCATCGCCATCATCATCACGAACACTCCTCTCATCGGAGGGGACTCGTCACCATCAACATCTTCATCAGCACCATCTCATCTCGAAACCCTAGTTCATCACTTGTAACCAATCTCCGTCTGGCGACTCCGATTGGTACTTGTAAGGTTGCTAGTAGTGTTGATTACTCTTTGTAGTTGATGCTAGTTGGATTACTTGGTGGAAGATTTTATGTTCAGATCCTTGATGCTACTCATTACCTCTGTGGTCATGAATATGATTATTCTTTGTGAGTAGTTACTTTTGTTCCTAAGGACATGGGATAAGTCATGCTAATAGTAGTCATGTGAATTTGGTATTCGTTCGGTAATTTGATATGTTGTATGTTGTTTTTCCTCTAGTGGTGTTATGTGAACATCGACTACTTAATACTTCACCATTATTTGGGCCTAGAGGAAGGCATTGGGAAGTAGTAAGTAGATGATGGGTTGCTAGAGTGACAGAAGCTTAAACCCTAGTTTATGCGTTGCTTCGTAAGGGGCTGATTTGGATCCACTAGTTTAATGCTATGGTTAGACTTCGTCTTAATTCTTCTTTCGTAGTTGTGGATGATTGCGAGAGGGGTTAATCATAAGTGGGATGCTTGTCCAAGTAAGGGAAGGACCCAAGCGCCGGTCCACCCACATATCAAACTATCAAAGTAACGAACGGGAATCATATGAACATGATGAAAACTAGCATGACAGAAATTCCCGTGTGTCCTCGGGAGCGTTTTTCCTCCTATAAGACTTTGTCCAGGTTAGTCCCTTGCTACAAAAGGGATTGGGCCACTTTGCTGCACCGTTGCTACTTTTGTTACTTGTTGCTTGCTACGAATCATCTCACCACACAATCACTTGTCACCGACAATTTCAGTGCCTGAAGATTTTACCTTGCTGAAAACCACTTGTCAGATCCTTCTGTTCCTCGTTGGGTTCGACACCCTTACTTATCCAAAGGACTACAATTGATCCCCTATACTTGTGGGTCATCAAGACTCTTTTCTGGCGCCGTTGCCGGGGAGTGAAGCGCCTTTGGTAAGTGGAACTTGGTAAGGAAACATTCATATAGTGTGCTGAAATTTATTGTCACTTGTAACTATGGATACTAATCCTTTGAGGGGCTTGTTCGGGGTATCTTCACCTCGAACGAAAGCACAGAGAGTTGCTCCTCAACCTGCTGCACCTACTGAAAATATTTTCTTTGAATTTCCTTCGGGTATGCTTGAGAAACTGCTGGCTAATCCTTTTACAGGAGATGGAACATCACATCCTGACTTGCATCTAATCTATGTAGATGAAGTTTTTGGTTTATTTATGCTTGCAGGTTTGCTTGAGGATGAGGTCAAGAAGAAGGTCTTTCCTTTATCTTTGAAGGATAAGGCGTTGACAAGGTATAGGCTATGTGATGATACTGGATCATGGGACTACAATCGATTGAAATTGCAATTTCATCAAAAGTTTTATCCTATGCATTTAGTACATCATGATCGGAATTATATTTATAATTTTTGGCCTCGTGACAGAGAAAGCATTGCTCAAGCTTGGGGGAGGCTTAAATCAATGCTATATTCATGCCCCAATCATGAGCTCTCGACAGAAATTATCATTCAGAACTTCTATGCTCGGCTTCCTCATGATGATCGCACCATGCTTGACACTTCTTGTACCGGTTCTTTTATGAAGAGAGATATTGACTTCAAATGGAATTTATTGGAGAGAATTAAACGCAACTCTGAAGATTGGGAGATTGAAGAAGTTAAGGAGTCCGGTATGAATTTCACGTTTGATTGCATTAAATCCTTTGTTGAGACAAATACTTTTTGTGACTTTAGCGCTAAGTATGGACTTGAATCTGAGATAGTAGCTTCATTGTGTGAATATTTTGCTGCTCATATTGATCTCCCCAAAGAGAAGTGGTTTAAATATCCTCCTCCTTTAGAAGTCAATGTAGTTAAACCCACTCGAGTTGAAGAGAAAGTCATTGCCTATAATGATCCCGTGGTTCCCAGTGCTTACATTGAGAAACCACCTTTCCCTGTTGGGATAAAGGATCATTCTAAAGCTTCAACCGTGATACGTAGAGGCTACATTAGAACACCTACACCCCCTGAGCAAATTAGAGTTGAACCTAGCATTGCTATTGTCAAAGATCTTCTGTCCGACGATGTTGAGGGACATAATATTCACTTCTGTCAAGATGCTGCTAGAATTGCTAAACCTCACGCTAGAGACAAACATAGGCCTATTGTTGGCATGCCTGTGGTTTCTATTAAGATAGGAGATCATTGCTATCATGGTTTATGTGACGTGGGTGCTAGTGTTAGTGCAATACCTCAATCCTTATACGATGAAATCAAAGATGAGATTGCACCTGTTGAGATAGAGCCCATTGATGTCACTATTCAGCTTGCCAATAGAGATACTATCTACCCTGTGGGAATTGTTAGGGATGTTGAAGTCTTGTGTGGTAAAATGAAGTATCCTGCTGATTTCCTTGTTCTTGCTACCGCACAAGATAGCTTTTGTCCCATCATATTTGGCAGACGCTTCCTCAATACCGTCAATGCTCATATTGACTGTGAGAAGCAAACTGACACTGTTGGCTTTGAAGGTGTGTCACATGAGTTCAATTTCTCCAAGTTTGGTAGACAACCTTATGAAAAGGAGTTGCCTCGTAGGGATGAAACTATTTCCTTAGCTTCTATTGCCGTGCCTCCTACTGATCCCTTAGAACAATACTTGCTTGAGCATGAAAATGATATGCATATGGATGAAAGGGATGAAATAGATAGTGTTGTCTTAGAACAATATCCTATCCTTAAGAATAACTTGCCTATTGAACTGCTTGGGGATCCACCTCCACCAAAGGGTGATCCTATATTCGAGCCTAAACAGTTGCCTGATACTCTTAAGTATGCTTATCTTGATGAAAAAGAGATATATTATGATTTTATTAGTGCTTGTCTCTCAGAGCATGAAGAAAAGAAGTTACTAAAAACTCTGAGGAAGCACCGTGCTGCTATTGGATATACTCTTGATGATCTTAAGGGCATTAGTCCCACTCTATGCCAACACAAGATTAAAAGTGATCCTGATTTCAAACCAGTTGCTGATCATCAAAGGAGATTTAACCCTAAGATGAAAGAAGTAGTAAGAAAAGAAATACTAAAGTTCCTGGAAGCGGGTAGTATCTATCCTGTTGCTCATAGTGATTGGGTGAGTCCGGTGCATTGCGTCCCTAAGAAGGGAGGCATTATCGTTGTCCCTAATGATAAGGATGAATTGATCCCACAGAGGATTATTACTGGCTATAGGATGGTGATCGATTTTAAGAAATTGAATAAAGCCACTAGGAAAGATCATTACCCTTTGCCTTTTATCGACCAAATGCTAGAAAGGCTATCTAAACGCACACACTTTTGCTTTCTAGACAGTTATTCTGGTTTCTCCCAAATACCAGTTGCACAATCTGATCAGGAGAAAACCACTTTCACCTGCCCTTTCGGTACCTTTGCTTACAGATGTATGCCTTTTGGCTTATGTAATGCACCTGTCACCTTTCAAAGATGTATGATGGCTATATTCTCTGACTTCTGTGAAAAGATTGTCGAGGTTTTCATGGATGACTTCTCCATTTACGGGTATTCCTTTGATGATTGGCTCAACAACCTTGATCGAGTCCCGCGGAGATGTAAATACACCAATCTTGTATTGAATTGGGAGAAGTGCCACTTTATGGTTAATGAAGGCATCGTCTTAGGACATAAATTTTCTGAAAGAGGTATTGAAGTCGATAAGGCTAAGGTTGATGCAATCGAGAAAATGACATACCCCACAGATATCAAAGGTATAATAAGTTTCCTTGGTCATGCTGGTTTCTATAGAAGGTTCATTAGAGACTTCTCTAAGATTTCTAGGCCTCTTACCAATCTCTTGCAAAAGGATATTCCTTTTGTTTTTGATGATGATTGTGAGGAAGCCTTCGAAATACTTAAGAGGGCTTTGATAACTGCACCTGTTGTTCAACCACCTGATTGGAACTTACCTTTTGAAATCATGTGTGATGCTAGTGATTATGCTGTTGGTGCTGTTCTAGGGCAAAGAGTCCATAAGAAGTTGAATGTTATTCACTATGCTAGTAAAACTCTAGACAGTGCCCAGAGAAACTATGCTACTACAGAGAAGGAATTTTTAGCAGTCGTGTTTGCATGTGAAAAGTTCAGGTCTTACATAGTTGATTCCAAAGTCACTATTCACATTGATCATGCTGCTATTAAGTGCCTCATGGAGAAGAAGGACGCTAAACCTAGACTTATCAGATGGGTTCTCTTGCTACAAGAATTTGATTTGCACGTTGTTGACAGGAAGGGTGCTGATAACCCTGTAGCAGATAACTTGTCTAGGCTGGAGAACGTTCTTGATGACCCACAACCTATTGATGATAACTTTCCCGACGAGCAATTGAATGTCATCAATGCTTCAGGTAGTGCCCCGTGGTATGCTGATTATGCAAACTATATCGTTGCCAAATACATACCACCTAGTTTCACGTACCAGCAAAAGAAGAAATTCTTCTTTGACTTGAGACACTACTTTTGGGATGATCCTCACCTTTATAAGGAAGGAGTAGATGGTGTTAGTAGACATTGTGTACCCGAACATGAACAGGGACAGATCCTACAGAAGTGTCACTCCGAGGCCTACGGAGGACACCATGCAGGAGATAGAACTGCACACAAGGTATTGCAATCAGGTTTCTATTGGCCCACTCTCTTCAAGGATGCCCGTAAGTTTGTCTTGTCTTGTGACGAATGTCAAAGAATAGGTAATATTAGCAAACGTCAGGAAATGCCTATGAACTATTCACTTGTCATTGAACCATTTGATGTTTGGGGCTTTGATTATATGGGACCTTTTCCAAAATCCAACGGGTATACTCATATCCTAGTTGCTGTTGATTACGTCACTAAGTGGGGAGAAGCTATCCCCACTAGTAGTGCTAATCACAACACTTCTATCAGGATGCTTAAACAAGTCATTTTCCCTAGATTTGGAGTCCCTAGATATCTAATGATCGACGGTGGTTCACATTTCATTCACGGTGCTTTCCGTAAAACGCTTGCTAAGTACGATGTCAACCATAGAATTGCGTCTCCCTACCATCCTTAGTCCAGTGGTCAAGCAGAGCTAAGCAACACAGAGATTAAACTAATTCTGCAAAATACTATCAACAGGTCTAGAAAGAATTGGTCTAAGAAGCTTGATGATGCACTGTGGGCTTATAGAACTGCTTATAAGAATCCCATGGGCATGTCTCCGTACAAAATGGTGTACGGTAAAGCATGTCATTTACCTCTTGAGCTAGAGCATAAAGCTTATTGGGCAATCAAAGAGCTCAAATTTGATTTGAATCTTGCTAGTGAGAAGAGGTTATTTGATATTAGCTCGCTTGATGAATGGAGAACTCAGGCATATGAGAATGCCAAGTTGTTCAAAGAGAAGGTTAAGAGGTGGCATGATAAGAG